>NW_019384707.1:367724-406178 GCF_000671375.1 Centruroides sculpturatus | reverse complement strand
GTGTGAACATGAATAAATTTGTTCTCATATTTATTTATATTTTCATAAAAATAATTTTACAACAAAGATGATTTTACAAATACATTTTAAAATCAAATAATGTATTCATTCAAGGAACCAATATTTATTTTCAAAATACTTTTGAGTTTTATTTTCACTCTTCAATCTTCAAATAATGAAGCAATAAACACTCAAAAATATTTAGACCATAATATGCATAATAAATTCATAATATATCATTTAGACTGGAGAAGCTGGCTTTTCTGGTACTCATAATTTACAAAGTTAAAGTTTTGTATAGTGCCATCTGTTATGAAGTTATATTTAAATATTTTAAATTTTATTAAATAATTTTTTTTAATACAGTAGCCTCTCGTTATATCGCTCTTATGAGGAGACAAAGAAAAAGAGTGATATAACCAAGTACTAAAAATTCTGGGCTTATATTAAACAGACTACATATGATGTGGAATCTCTATCCTCTATTCTATTCTTTCTCCAGCAAGTGTTTCTGATATAAAATAAGATTAGTTTTGCAATACTGAATTTTATTTGTGGTTATATCAAATTAAATGACATTTACGTAAACATCGATACCACGAATGCTTATTTAGCATTATTGTTTCTTTAACAATGACATTTAAAGACAAATACTTTCAATGTAAAAACAAAATATCAGTTGTGATTTTATTATACAATACTATATTTCATAATAAATCGCTTATTAAAAATTTGTGTAATTTATATTTTTCAATAAAAATTATAAATACAGTAATTAAAAAGTTAGAAAATAAATATTGAACATATAACAGAACATCAAAACTTATAAAATTACAGAGTAAAAATTCTCCAAAAAGCAAATTTAACTTTTTAAAACTTTTAGAACTTTTCCTTCAGAAATAAAGTAATCTTTTCCTTACACAATAGCGAGGTTGAGGCCAAAGTTTTAAACATGAAAACGTGTACGTTAGACGTTCAGCGCTGCTTTCTTGTAAGCATAGAAGTTTGACAATGGTGTTTGGATAGTCAGTAGAATCATGCTCGACATTCCAAACACCATTGTCAAACTTCTAGGCTTACAGGAAAGTGGCGTTGAACATCTGACATACACGTTTTCACATTTAAAACTTTTGCCTCAACTTTGCTATTATGTGGTGAATTTGAAACTTGTAAATGAGGAGACAGTAGGACTACTTAAAACCGATAAATAAACAACTTTTTAAAAGGAAACATAAATGATAATTGATCTGTCTATCTGCTTTGCTTATTTAGATCATGATAAATTTATTGATTCATTCACAGTTTCAAGGATAATAGTAGGAATAAAATATGGTATTTCATTGCAAAAAGAATTCAATGTCAATTGATATTTTATCATTTATTGATTCAAGTGCTTTAAAATTTAGGAACAAAAAAGTGGAATATAATGAGGGACTACTGTATTATGAAATGCAAAAGCCTTATTTTGGGTATGGGTATGCTTTTAAAGAAATTGTAATTGCTGATAATGAGTAAAACTTTCATGAAGTCCAATCCCACTTGAGAGATGATACATGATCCCCTGTCACCTCCTTGACTTTTGAGTACCAAAATTTAATAGCATCAGTGCCTTATGTAGAAATAAACCTGCCAAGTTTCAAAACTTTTGGTTCAACCTGTTCTGAGATATAATGTAAAATAGATGACACATACATGTGCACACATGATTTTGTAAAGATGTTTTTTATTTTACTTTACATTTTTGGGATCATGTAGTGTCAGAATGTGAAGAAATTTAAAAAAGAATTAGGGTAAAATTTGATTGATCATTATATTTTTTCTATATTACATTCTATAACAGCCAGGAAAGTAATAGAGAATTTTCTTCAATGTTGTAAATGATAATTATTGAGAATGAATCTTAAGTTTTATAAAATTATCATTGATACATATAGAAAAAAAATTTTAAAACAATAATAGTAATAAAGATTTTTAATATATAGTTAATTTTTAATAAATTTAATAGAAACCATAAAAAATATTATTTTTTATGGTTTCTATTAACTTGATTAAAAACAAAAATTAAAATCAATTATTTCTACTTCCCTATTTTACCCAGTTAATGATTGTTTTAAATTTTAATTTTCAACTTATTTGCTATATAGTTAGTTAAAGTTTGTTGACTTTGTACAATTATACATTAAGAATTTAAATTATGACAATAATATTGATTTGTTCTTGCAAACAAAAGATTTTATTTTGTATCTTGAGGAGAAAATAAAAATAATGTACTGCAATTTATATTTACAATTATAAGACTTTTAAATTATTAAATAAAATTGGAAATTTTATTTTCATTGTTTCAATTCTTGTTTTGAAAGTAAATGAATTTTATAAGTAATTTGATAATTAGTCTTTAAATAAATAAATTTGGCATTTGATATGAGTAATTTAACTAATGAATTAAATGAATTTATTTAACATAAATTTGTTTTTTAATTTACAGCTTTTGTGTATACTTTAATAGAAATTAAAATAATATTGTATGTGTATATATGTGTGTTATACAAGTATTTTAATTTATATTAAATAATATATATAAAATTTTTACGTAATGTAAAACATTTGACATAATAGAAATAATTTATAATAGATGTTAATTTATCATAATTTATAATAGATATAAAATTAATTATATGTTTCTTAATCATATTAATTTTTATTCATTATTTTTATTACAATTACATTTCATAATAAATAAACATTAATTTAGAGTCATTTTTAATTATTTATGATTGGAAGTTTTATATATATACTACAAGACGTATGATAAAAGTAAAGTTAAAATAAAGTGTAAAATGAAATAATGAAATTTTTATAAGTTTAATACTTATAAAAATATCTAGATAATATACTTTTTAAAATATAATTATTTTTATCACATTGTAATTAGATATATTAATTTAGATCAAATTTTGTTAAATGAAAGTCTTTGAAAGAAAGCAACTCAACACCTTCCATACATTTTCCAACAAAAATCTTTTATGGAACAAATATTTTTGGCCTCTTTCTGTGAAATATAAAACCTGTTATAATTTTTATTCTATAACCTATCATAGATATTTTTTCTGTTGCTGATGGTTGTCTTTTTTACAATGTCACAACACAAAATACTGTTGAAGTTATAGAGATAAAATCAAAATAATTAAAAAAAAAAATGTATTTTCAGTTTTTAAGTTGCCAAATGTGAGCTGTAAGAATTTAGCTAAGTCAAATCAACAAAACAAAATGATTTATCTGGACCATATTGATTTAAACATTTACCAATATAATATATTCTGTTTATTTTCAATGGATAACATAAATTATGAATTTTAACTTATCACCATTAATTTGTGGATGGGTTATATAACAATGTTTCTTGTTATATAATCCATTATATAATGTTTTGATAATTATCAATTTGCTGGTGATTTTATAATTTGTCTAATTTTTGATTATATGAAATTTTTGTAAATACTAAAGTTAATTTATACATTTTATATTGTCACAGATTAATTAACAGAATTCTTGAAATTTTGTATATTTTTAAGTGTATTAAAGGAAAATCCAAATTTGTAACATAATTGCATGTTTTATTTCTAATTATTTAAGCACTTTTGGACATGACAGAAATGAAGAAAACTTAGTTTCTCATATATTTTTTATATTACTTCTTAATAATTTTTGTTTCACTTTTTGAAATAAAGTTTATGAAGTCAGAAATATAGATTATAAAATCTGTGAAATATAAAAAATGATTTCAATTATGTAAACTGAAAAAGTTAAATGACTACAAATTTCTATTTTCCTTTCAATACTAATATTACTAACATTACTAACATAACTAACATATAACATCCTATTGCAGAAGCTGATTCATCACCGTTTGATGATTTTGCAGACGAACTTAGACCAATTGGTAAGTTTGTTATAGATTATTCTTATAATTAATGAATGAAATCATTAAAATTTAGTATTATATATGAAATTCCTTTAAATAAATACATACTTTTAATTTATTATATAATATAATAAATATATATAATATTTTAAATATAAATTGGAAAAAATAATTATCTTTAAAATTATTTATTCATCATTTACAAAATATAATGTTTTAATGTTTATAACTTGTGAGTATTTAATGCACAAGGAAAGTTCCATTTATTCAGAATGTTTTATTTGACCCCAAATTCTGTAATTTTTTAAAAATTATTGAATTGCAATTTGAAAAAATTGTAGACCTGTAAATTCCCACTGTCTCTCTGTGTGTCTGTCCTCCCTTATTAATCTTAAGAACGGTGTTAGATAGATTAAAGTTGAGACCAGATATAGAAAGATTAGGGGCAGAAGGCTCCCAATTAACTATATACAAACTTCCAGTATAGACAGGAACTCATGTTATTTCAATTAAAAAATTTTTTCTACGGCAGAGTTAGATAGATGACTAGCGTGACTCTGTTATCAGGAACAGTATGATTAGAGGATTTGATCCCGGGATCTCGAAAATCGGGATCCCGGGATCCTGACAACTTTTCAGTCCCAAAATTTTCGGGATTAAGTTTTCCTAATCCCGAGATTTTCGGGATTGACATCATTTTAAAAAAAGTTGCAAAATAGACTGCACGAAGCGAAATGTTCAGTGCCAGTGCTTTTAACAGAATTGCTTGCCTATCATTTTAATATATTATACAAGAAATTTTATTCCAAGCAAGCAGCAGAAATTAACCTAGCGGGCTTGCGATGCTTGCTTGGAATAAAACTTCTTGTATTTTCAACTAAAATGATAGGCAAACAGTTCTCACTGGGTTACTTGGTAATATACTTCATTTTTGTATTTTTGAATTTTCGCGGGCGGCAATCGATTTTCTGGTGCAGTCGAGAGCACTACTCAGACCGTTTTATTTGTCAATGTGTCAGCCATCTTGTTTTGCCAGTGTAGTTAATATAGACCAGATGCCTCTCGCTTAGGGGGTTGACCTTAGGTGAAAAAGTTATGACCCTCGTCTTGCCCGCGATCTGTCAGGATGATGCGAGAAAGTCTTTTTACCTTTCGGGGTAGTGGTTTGCTGGATGCTGAGAGACTCACACAGAGACTGAATTTACAAAATTAATGCGTTTATTTTTAGAAAGACATGCTTACAATGATCGAAACAATCGGGATTGTAGCCTTTACTCCTACAATCCCGATCCGTGTCNTTATGATATTTGTTGATAGCAGTAGATTTAATTAGAAAAGTTGTCAACTAAAATCATTTAATATGAATGATTCTAAATGAATATTTTTGACTTTGAGATGACTCCATGTTTAATGCTAATGATATCATTTGAAATTGTAAGTTGCCAGTTGATTTTAAATAATTTCAAATGATATTAAATGATATAATTATTAATTCATATATCAGTTATTCTGTATCAAATTAATATGAAATGTTGCAATTATTGAAATAATATTGTTGTATTATTTTAATATTTAAATGGTAATAAATTATTTAATTTCATTTAAAATTAGTTTAGTTGATTAGTTGATTACAAATGATTTTGGATAATGCAAATTAATATTTATTGATTTTAAATTATTTAAATTGCCAAATGCTTTAAACTTACTTAATCAATTGAAATCTGCTTATTTAATCTTGAAACTTATTTAATTAATTAGAAGCAATATGATAAGATCTAACAGATCTTATCATATTGCTTCTAATTGATTTGAAATGATGAAATTGACTGATACATTTATATTAATTCAAATTAATTTGTGTTATGAAGGATAACTTTCAAATGAGATGATGACAATTAATATTTTTGTTAAATTTAAAAGTTACTAGAATTATTCTATTAAAAATGCTTAATAGATTTTCTGTATCAATTGTAGATTAATGATGATGAATTCTTAGGCTTTGTTACAGATGAGTTAATATTTAAATAATAAACAGTTATAATAATTTTTGTAATATATTATTCTATTCTATACTTTTTAGATATTTGAGCCAAAAATTGAATGCTCTTATTGTTTGTAGCTTTTGTACCAGCAGATATTTGTATTCAAAACTAAAATTAAAATTGAATATGAGTATGCCTCAGAATTTCGTTATAGTATAGAGTTGAAGTCTAATTTTTTGGGATTACTTTGCCTAGAGAATCTAAACTAGTATATTTGCTTATGTTTGTTACATGATTTTGAGTATGTGATCATTGTTAATAAAAATTTTTATTGAACTGAACTTTAAAGTGTGTGAACATGAATAAATTTGTTCTCATATTTATTTATATTTTCATAAAAATAATTTTACAACAAAGATGATTTTACAAATACATTTTAAAATCAAATAATGTATTCATTCAAGGAACCAATATTTATTTTCAAAATACTTTTGAGTTTTATTTTCACTCTTCAATCTTCAAATAATGAAGCAATAAACACTCAAAAATATTTAGACCATAATATGCATAAGCAAAACCACATCATATCAGATATAATACTTTTAATCAGAGTTAACTGATGATTTTAGGAGGATATTATCAAATTTTATAATCAATATACTTGCTTTTTATTTTTCAAATTAAGGTTTATAAGATATTAAATTTTATCATATAATAAAGTGATAACTTGTACTCTTTGTAGTTCATAATGAAACAGCACATGTGCACTAATTTTAAGGGGCCAGAATTGATTCAGCCTCCCAATAACATTTTAAGTGGTTCCAGGGCCCCAAAGTTGAAATATAAAAATTACTCAGTTGCACAGAACCACTTAAAATATTATATGGGGGCAACTTGCACCCTAGAATTGGCACCCATAAAGAATTATATTAAAAAAAAATATGATTCTTATATATATATATAAACATCAATTCACAGCCCGAGTAGATAATAACAACACCAAACGATCGCCTAATTATCGGGCTATAATATGGCTATTTTAAATGATTGGAACTAAGTAATTTGACAATTAGAGGTAGGCGTTAGGCGCCATCTCTTAATTAAATTAATAATTAAATAAATAATAATTAAATAAATAAATTTAGAACATTCTGGAATAAAAGAACTGACCCGGGACGGGGCTTGAACCCGCAACCTCCGCTTGCCGTGCGGTGCGCTTGCCAGTTACGCCACCCGGACCCCGAGCGAGTCTTCGCTTCCAGAAGTATATAGATTTAGATATAACCTTACTTGGTTAAATACATCACCGACTGGGGACGACTCCTTCGCCCACGACCCTAACGGTACTCAGCCGGCTAACGTAACACCCGGCGAGGTATATATATATATAAACATCAATTCACAGCCCGAGTAGATAATAACAACACCAAACGATCGCCTAATTATCGGGCTATAATATGGCTATTTTAAATGATTTCAATGATTTAAAATAACCATATTATAGCCCGATAATTAGGCGATCGTTTGGTGTTGTTATTATCTACTCGGGCTGTGAATTGATGTTGTTATTTTTTTAATTAACAGTGTTTAATAGTAGTAATTTATTATTATTAAAATGTAATGAATAGTCAAATTTTGATAATTTCAAGGAGAATTTCAGCTTGTTTCTTCAAAGAAGAAGAATGATAACTGTGTTATGAAGATATATTTTTAATAACACCAACTGATATTTTTATTATGATCATTTCAAATGGCACAGTTGACGAGAGCTAATTTTAAGGAGTATCATTTAAGATAATTAAAATGATATTCGTTGATAGCAGTAGATTTAATTAGAAAAGTTGTCAACTAAAATCATTTAATATGAATGATTCTAAATGAATATTTTTGACTTTGAGATGACTCCATGTTTAATGCTAATGATATCATTTGAAATTGTAAGTTGCCAGTTGATTTTAAATAATTTCAAATGATATTAAATGATATAATTATTAATTCATATATCAGTTATTCTGTATCAAATTAATATGAAATGTTGCAATTATTGAAATAATATTGTTGTATTATTTTAATATTTAAATGGTAATAAATTATTTAATTTCATTTAAAATTAGTTTAGTTGATTAGTTGATTACAAATGATTTTGGATAATGCAAATTAATATTTATTGATTTTAAATTATTTAAATTGCCAAATGCTTTAAACTTACTTAATCAATTGAAATCTGCTTATTTAATCTTGAAACTTATTTAATTAATTAGAAGCAATATGATAAGATCTAACAGATCTTATCATATTGCTTCTAATTGATTTGAAATGATGAAATTGACTGATACATTTATATTAATTCAAATTAATTTGTGTTATGAAGGATAACTTTCAAATGAGATGATGACAATTAATATTTTTGTTAAATTTAAAAGTTACTAGAATTATTCTATTAAAAATGCTTAATAGATTTTCTGTATCAATTGTAGATTAATGATGATGAATTCTTAGGCTTTGTTACAGATGAGTTAATATTTAAATAATAAACAGTTATAATAATTTTTGTAATATATTATTCTATTCTATACTTTTTAGATATTTGAGCCAAAAATTGAATGCTCTTATTGTTTGTAGCTTTTGTACCAGCAGATATTTGTATTCAAAACTAAAATTAAAATTGAATATGAGTATGCCTCAGAATTTCGTTATAGTATAGAGTTGAAGTCTAATTTTTTGGGATTACTTTGCCTAGAGAATCTAAACTAGTATATTTGCTTATGTTTGTTACATGATTTTGAGTATGTGATCATTGTTAATAAAAATTTTTATTGAACTGAACTTTAAAGTGTGAACATGAATAAATTTGTTCTCATATTTATTTATATTTTCATAAAAATAATTTTACAACAAAGATGATTTTACAAATACATTTTAAAATCAAATAATGTATTCATTCAAGGAACCAATATTTATTTTCAAAATACTTTTGAGTTTTATTTTCACTCTTCAATCTTCAAATAATGAAGCAATAAACACTCAAAAATATTTAGACCATAATATGCATAATAAATTCATAATATATCATTTAGACTGGAGAAGCTGGCTTTTCTGGTACTCATAATTTACAAAGTTAAAGTTTTGTATAGTGCCATCTGTTATGAAGTTATATTTAAATATTTTAAATTTTATTAAATAATTTTTTTTAATACAGTAGCCTCTCGTTATATCGCTCTTATGAGGAGACAAAGAAAAAGAGTGATATAACCAAGTACTAAAAATTCTGGGCTTATATTAAACAGACTACATATGATGTGGAATCTCTATCCTCTATTCTATTCTTTCTCCAGCAAGTGTTTCTGATATAAAATAAGATTAGTTTTGCAATACTGAATTTTATTTGTGGTTATATCAAATTAAATGACATTTACGTAAACATCGATACCACGAATGCTTATTTAGCATTATTGTTTCTTTAACAATGACATTTAAAGACAAATACTTTCAATGTAAAAACAAAATATCAGTTGTGATTTTATTATACAATACTATATTTCATAATAAATCGCTTATTAAAAATTTGTGTAATTTATATTTTTCAATAAAAATTATAAATACAGTAATTAAAAAGTTAGAAAATAAATATTGAACATATAACAGAACATCAAAACTTATAAAATTACAGAGTAAAAATTCTCCAAAAAGCAAATTTAACTTTTTAAAACTTTTAGAACTTTTCCTTCAGAAATAAAGTAATCTTTTCCTTACACAATAGCGAGGTTGAGGCCAAAGTTTTAAACATGAAAACGTGTACGTTAGACGTTCAGCGCTGCTTTCTTGTAAGCATAGAAGTTTGACAATGGTGTTTGGATAGTCAGTAGAATCATGCTCGACATTCCAAACACCATTGTCAAACTTCTAGGCTTACAGGAAAGTGGCGTTGAACATCTGACATACACGTTTTCACATTTAAAACTTTTGCCTCAACTTTGCTATTATGTGGTGAATTTGAAACTTGTAAATGAGGAGACAGTAGGACTACTTAAAACCGATAAATAAACAACTTTTTAAAAGGAAACATAAATGATAATTGATCTGTCTATCTGCTTTGCTTATTTAGATCATGATAAATTTATTGATTCATTCACAGTTTCAAGGATAATAGTAGGAATAAAATATGGTATTTCATTGCAAAAAGAATTCAATGTCAATTGATATTTTATCATTTATTGATTCAAGTGCTTTAAAATTTAGGAACAAAAAAGTGGAATATAATGAGGGACTACTGTATTATGAAATGCAAAAGCCTTATTTTGGGTATGGGTATGCTTTTAAAGAAATTGTAATTGCTGATAATGAGTAAAACTTTCATGAAGTCCAATCCCACTTGAGAGATGATACATGATCCCCTGTCACCTCCTTGACTTTTGAGTACCAAAATTTAATAGCATCAGTGCCTTATGTAGAAATAAACCTGCCAAGTTTCAAAACTTTTGGTTCAACCTGTTCTGAGATATAATGTAAAATAGATGACACATACATGTGCACACATGATTTTGTAAAGATGTTTTTTATTTTACTTTACATTTTTGGGATCATGTAGTGTCAGAATGTGAAGAAATTTAAAAAAGAATTAGGGTAAAATTTGATTGATCATTATATTTTTTCTATATTACATTCTATAACAGCCAGGAAAGTAATAGAGAATTTTCTTCAATGTTGTAAATGATAATTATTGAGAATGAATCTTAAGTTTTATAAAATTATCATTGATACATATAGAAAAAAAATTTTAAAACAATAATAGTAATAAAGATTTTTAATATATAGTTAATTTTTAATAAATTTAATAGAAACCATAAAAAATATTATTTTTTATGGTTTCTATTAACTTGATTAAAAACAAAAATTAAAATCAATTATTTCTACTTCCCTATTTTACCCAGTTAATGATTGTTTTAAATTTTAATTTTCAACTTATTTGCTATATAGTTAGTTAAAGTTTGTTGACTTTGTACAATTATACATTAAGAATTTAAATTATGACAATAATATTGATTTGTTCTTGCAAACAAAAGATTTTATTTTGTATCTTGAGGAGAAAATAAAAATAATGTACTGCAATTTATATTTACAATTATAAGACTTTTAAATTATTAAATAAAATTGGAAATTTTATTTTCATTGTTTCAATTCTTGTTTTGAAAGTAAATGAATTTTATAAGTAATTTGATAATTAGTCTTTAAATAAATAAATTTGGCATTTGATATGAGTAATTTAACTAATGAATTAAATGAATTTATTTAACATAAATTTGTTTTTTAATTTACAGCTTTTGTGTATACTTTAATAGAAATTAAAATAATATTGTATGTGTATATATGTGTGTTATACAAGTATTTTAATTTATATTAAATAATATATATAAAATTTTTACGTAATGTAAAACATTTGACATAATAGAAATAATTTATAATAGATGTTAATTTATCATAATTTATAATAGATATAAAATTAATTATATGTTTCTTAATCATATTAATTTTTATTCATTATTTTTATTACAATTACATTTCATAATAAATAAACATTAATTTAGAGTCATTTTTAATTATTTATGATTGGAAGTTTTATATATATACTACAAGACGTATGATAAAAGTAAAGTTAAAATAAAGTGTAAAATGAAATAATGAAATTTTTATAAGTTTAATACTTATAAAAATATCTAGATAATATACTTTTTAAAATATAATTATTTTTATCACATTGTAATTAGATATATTAATTTAGATCAAATTTTGTTAAATGAAAGTCTTTGAAAGAAAGCAACTCAACACCTTCCATACATTTTCCAACAAAAATCTTTTATGGAACAAATATTTTTGGCCTCTTTCTGTGAAATATAAAACCTGTTATAATTTTTATTCTATAACCTATCATAGATATTTTTTCTGTTGCTGATGGTTGTCTTTTTTACAATGTCACAACACAAAATACTGTTGAAGTTATAGAGATAAAATCAAAATAATTAAAAAAAAAAATGTATTTTCAGTTTTTAAGTTGCCAAATGTGAACTGTAAGAATTTAGCTAAGTCAAATCAACAAAACAAAATGATTTATCTGGACCATATTGATTTAAACATTTACCAATATAATATATTCTGTTTATTTTCAATGGATAACATAAATTATGAATTTTAACTTATCACCATTAATTTGTGGATGGGTTATATAACAATGTTTCTTGTTATATAATCCATTATATAATGTTTTGATAATTATCAATTTGCTGGTGATTTTATAATTTGTCTAATTTTTGATTATATGAAATTTTTGTAAATACTAAAGTTAATTTATACATTTTATATTGTCACAGATTAATTAACAGAATTCTTGAAATTTTGTATATTTTTAAGTGTATTAAAGGAAAATCCAAATTTGTAACATAATTGCATGTTTTATTTCTAATTATTTAAGCACTTTTGGACATGACAGAAATGAAGAAAACTTAGTTTCTCATATATTTTTTATATTACTTCTTAATAATTTTTGTTTCACTTTTTGAAATAAAGTTTATGAAGTCAGAAATATAGATTATAAAATCTGTGAAATATAAAAAATGATTTCAATTATGTAAACTGAAAAAGTTAAATGACTACAAATTTCTATTTTCCTTTCAATACTAATATTACTAACATTACTAACATAACTAACATATAACATCCTATTGCAGAAGCTGATTCATCACCGTTTGATGATTTTGCAGACGAACTTAGACCAATTGGTAAGTTTGTTATAGATTATTCTTATAATTAATGAATGAAATCATTAAAATTTAGTATTATATATGAAATTCCTTTAAATAAATACATACTTTCCTGATTTAATAAAAATTATATTAACAAATACTAAATAATTATACCTTAACTGTTGTTGTGCTATATCTGTTACATTTACACTGTTGTATGGTCTCATAGACTGCTTATTTTGTTAGAAATATGGCATGCATACAAATATATACTGTATATATATTTATATAAATTTTATTTTAAGCTGTTTTTTATATGTTATAATGTAAGTTTGTAAAATAAAATAATGTTTTATTTTACAAACTTGCATTATAATAGCAGAAACATTATTTGTTAATGATAGCTTATGCTAGCAACTAAAGTAACCTACCATGAATTATAATTCCAAATAAAAAATCAAGTTAAGTTTAGTTTAATGTATATTTCAAAAATTAGAAGATATTTGAAATGAAAATTTATAAAATACTGGTAATAATTTTTGATAATATAAAACAAGTACAGTAACAGTCAAATTATTTTATGTATTCTATACAAATTTGGTGTGCATTCAAGTGATAGTGGCGTCTTGCAACACCTTATCATTTTGTAATTTGACTAGTACTGATTGTCTAATACATTCATGTTCATTTATATTTGTTACTATTATGAGATGATGACTGGTTTTTATAATCGTCATTCTTACAATTAATGTTTGTCACTTATATCAGTACTAGATGTTTCATACCATTTAAAAAGACATTCCCACAATCTGAATCCCCATATCAAACTCATTTAGAAATTTCAGGAAAGAAGCCATTTTAGATATGAAAAAATGTTATACTTATGTTGTAGTACAGTCTAAATCTTAAATTTATGATAATGAAAAAACTGTTGGTCTAGAAATAGTAAGTACATTGCTAAACTGCATAGCAGACACTAAGTTCAATGTACATTATTAATTTATTATTTTCCTGAAAAATTATAGCATTTTTAATAACAGAATTTGATTGAGCATGTGTCTAATTTTCAGAAGAACCACTGAATACAAGTATTAAAATGCTAATGCATCTCTATAATTTTCTTGAAATTTGTTTTTTTTTTTTTACTTTAATCTTTGTCAGCAATATTCTGGATTATTTCTCAATCTGTTAAAAATTCAGGTTCTTTCTCATCTTTCCCATCTATCTAATGAATAATTTTTATTGTTTGTTTCTACTGTTTCAATAAAATATAAAAATTTTACAAAAAAATATAAATAAATTTAATATGATTGTTTTCTTAATCTTGCCAATGTTTTATTTAATAATTAGAATTTATATTTTATTTTCATTAATTTGTTTATGTAATTCAGACACAACTCAGAATCATTTAAAATTTATTGTTAATTTAGTAAAAATAAATAAAAATAAACAGACAAAATTGGTTCAGATTGGCAAGGTTGCACTGCATTATGTCATTTTTACTAAATTTCCTACATAGATATTTTCAGATTTTGTTAAACATTAAGTAAGTTTTTTTATCTTTTTGTATTTGTAAAATTCAATACAACATTTAGAAAAATTTAGTTTTTAAAATATTTTTGATTCTATTACATGTAATCTGTTCAATAATTAATGTCTCCATTAAAAAATTGTATATAATTATATATTTATATATTATTTTTAATAAAAACAGAAACAACTGAAACATAACATTATTTTATATGAGAGGAGTTTATCTTAATTGTGATTTTTCACTTTCAAGATATTTTTCTGTATATAATTTAAATATAAGTATCATGAGTATCGTTCTTCAAATCTTAAATTTTCATTATATTATATTTTAATTTTTTACATGTATGCAGAATAAAATTAAGATTACAATTAATTAAATTCAAACAAGTAGTAATTTTATAAGAAACATATTTGTTTTCTCAAATAAAATGAACATCATTTACTTGTGCATACTAAAAAATATTTATACATTTCAGAGTTTGAAATATACTAGGCATAAAAATTGTATTGGAAACTAAATATGAAGCTTTTAAATATATAACAATACAGTTCCATAATTATATATAATGATTCTTGAATGCATTATGCAAAAAGTAGAAATTTGATTTCTTCATTAGACCAGTGGTCTCCAAAGTGGGGACATGTACCTCAGGGAGTATGCAAAGTGATACTTGGGGTATGCCAAGTTTCCCTTCAAAATACTGTATGTGTCCTGTCCTCAGTCTGTCTAATCTTAGTCATCCTCCCAAAGAAGTAGACTCATGATCACTTGTGATCATGATTATATAAGTGATTATACTATATTATATTATATTATAGGGGTACAATTTATAATTATTTTTGTCTTAGGGGTATGCGATCAAAAAAGTTTGGAGATCACTGCATTATACAATATAATAAATCCAATAAGTTATTTTTTAATAAATAATGATAATGAGAAATCCAGTTGAATTAAATTTTTAATTTAAATGTTTTATCACATAATTTCTAAAGTTTTTAAATTAACTGATAAAATGTTAAACAATTTTTTTATATTTTCTATTTATTGTTTTATCCTCGTATACCATGGTATACCAGGTTTGTGTGCAGGGTAACTGCAAGACAAAGACAACAAGGGCTTTACACAAACCTCAATGGATGAGGAAACAAAATTTATTCTGTGTAATTACTCCTGAGTAGGTCTTAAAACAAGGAACTTAGGGGTTCCTTTACGGAAAAAAATTACGAAAATCAAACTTGTATATACATCAAAACAAACAAAGGAAATATACATACTACCCCCACTTTCATATCCCCTGTACAAGTACAATAATCGTTCCAAGTGTGGAGAGAACACTACAGTTAGTTGTGATGTTTGATAAAAATAAAAGTCTCACACTTGCCCTTAACAGTTCCCTTGGCACTGGACATTCATTCCCTTTTAATGATTTCAATATCTATGTGGATGAACATGGATTGTCCTTTTACTTAGTCCGACTTCCTAGTGTCCAGTTTGCTTTCACTGGTGATCAATTTTCACTCTTTCTCATGGCATGTGTGTAGCAGGCAGGAGACTCCAAATGAACGAAGATCCTCCTCGGTGAATGCATCCAGATTTATACCTCTCGCCATTAGGGAGTATGTCACTTACACATGGTCCAACCCTCACCCAATCAGCAGGTACACACTATGTACCTCATTACAATGTGATGTCCCGACACAAATTGGAAAAAACATGAATTTAGTACAATATATGACCTGATAAAGAACAAATGAAACATACACAACAAAAAAAAATTACAATAATACTAGTGCTGTAGCACTACATCATCATCATCATTACAGTGGGTTCTGTGAATGAAGTTTTATGAAGCTGTAAAGTAACATTGATTTAAAACTTTATAAAAGTAACAAGCATACATAAGCAGAGTTGTAAAATGCCAATGACAACCATCTTCACATTGCAGCTGTGGCATTCTATTAAGTGCTTAACTATGCTCAGAAGCTCAGTGTTGCAGTTTCAATGCCAAATATATTAAAATTGCTAGTTTCTCATGAAAAGTTAAAAAAAAGCAGTACAATAACCTAAACATAAATTGTACCATAATAAATCTCACACTAATTAAATGCACAAGTGCCTACATAATCAACCACATGCTTGCCTAAATAGTAAATTTTCTAAATCATTCCAAAATTTATTAATTCATATTATATCTAAATATATTTAAACTAACTGGAATAATGTTCATTAAGGTTTTAATTTTACTTAGAATAATTTAGAAATGTTAGAAAATCCTAGTTATATAAAGAATATTATTTCCTTTTTCATAGAAAAATAAGTTATTTTTTGTTGTTCTTTAACCATTAACTTAAAGTAAAATAACAATTCATTTTATAAATTATAAATAAAAAATGAATTTGTGTTGATTAATTGTTTATGCATTTTATTTACTTGTTTAAGTTTTATTATTAAAATATATTAAAATATAGCAAACAATTTATACTTTTCAGTATAGTTATTTTGTAAGCAGAGCCAGTGAGAGACTTTATAAGTAGTTGAAATAAAATTAATAGAAAGGAATTAAAATGCTTTTAGTTAAATAAGATTTGATAATTCCACAGAATTCTTTACACACACACACAATATATATATGCTTGAAAAATCTTACAGAAAAACAGTGCCAACTTGTTAAGTTTAAAAAAAAATAAGATAATGAATTGTGCTCTCATTAAAAATGTGAATGTAATCAATAAAACAAATTGTTTTCCCAGTTTTTGAATTGAATTTTTCTCATTTGTATTTGTTATAATCTTAATGTTAGAGAATGAGAGTTGCAAGGAGAAAAAAAATCAATGCACAGCTTAGCACTTCAATTTCTGTACAGTTTAATATTACTGTTTTCGATAATGCGTATTATTATTAATTTTAAAAGTGTGTAAAATCCATTCATTGTAGTTGTTTACTGTAATACATGAAAGAAATAATTGTTTTATGTTCAAATTAAATAGAATGTTTTCTTAGTAATTTGAAATTTTTTTAAAAATAATTGCAACATCACCTTTTAGAATCTCCCATTTGAAAATACAGAATGAATCAATTTTTATTTAAAAATAACATTTTAAAATGTTTATTGATGTATTCTGAATATTTTTGACATCTTTAATTAATAGAAATCATANCAATTGTTTTAACATGTGTTTTTATTATTAGAGTCAATAAAACCAGAATTTTTGCTAATTATAAGTTTTATTTACTTATCTCACTTAATATTATTGGTCAGTTATCATCATTAGTATAGGTGATTCTCAAAATGGATTACAATAAGCAGATTCTACCATATATTGATTTTGTGCTTCAACATAAACTTCCACAATAGAAGTACTGTAAGATTTCATACTCTTCTGTAAAGATTTTTCCTGTTTATAAATTTAACATAACTTTACATATCTAGTATAAGATAAATTTTTTAAATTTCTTTCTTTACTTTTTAATTAATTGCTTTAATTAGAATCTGAGTGATTTTGTTTACAATTTAAAGTTACTATGACAACCATATTGATTTCAAAAATTAAATGCCTTTTAAATAAATATTAAAAATTAGGTTATTTCTAAATAATAAAATAATTATAGTCTGTGTTTGACATTTTAAATTAAATTTCAAAATTCTACATAATTTTAAACAAATATAGATCTATTTTCTGTTTGAAAAATATGTTGATGTAAACTATGTAAAGCAACTTATAGACATGCTGAACTTAGTGTTTAAGAATGCTAGTAATTCTATCATTTGAGATTTCAGATACTGATATAATGGCAAACTTTTTTCTATTTTATTTGTTTCTTGTTATTTTTTTCCATTTTAAATATAAGGTTTCTAAATTTGTCTAATTTATTAAAAAGCATTGAAAATTATAATTATATAAATCAAATGTTTTCTGAGTTAGCAACTGTTGTCAGACTTTAACTTTTCTAGCAGATTCATCCTGCCTTACTCGTATATTCTTCAGATTTTCATCACCAGATTTCCTTTGCCAGTATTTCTTTTACCATTTCAGACATATTTTTTATATTCTGCTAATCTTTGAATAGTTGATCTATTTGTACAACATATCACTCAAGGGCTGCAGTAGTGGCACAATTCAAAAAGCGTCGGCTGCAAGAAAAGGTGTTTTAGTAAGTGTTTGGACAATTCAAAAAACACAAATTTTGAGTTAATAAACTGAGCATGTGCAATAGGACATTGTTGTCATTTTTTTTATCATTTGGTATGACTTTCATCAACATCTAGCAGAAATCCATATGTCATTGTCTATTTTTGTTTGCAAGTAAATGCTTGTTTTGTGTGTAAAGAATTTTTGCACCAGCAACTTTTGTTTTTTAAATGTTGGCTGTAATTGAGCAAAGAATATCATTAAATTTTGTTTTTACAACGGAATTACTACTACAAAAACGTTGGAAATGTAGAATGTCTTTGGTGGTGACAGTCTATCAAAAACAAGAGTTTTTGAGTGGTACAAGATGTTGAAGGAAGACCGAATGTGTTGAAAATGAACCACACTCTGGTAAACCATCCACTTCAACTGATAAAAAAAAAACATATCACTCAAATCAGATTTGGTGCTCAGTGATCATCATTTAGCAATTAAGGACATTATTGAATATATTCCAGTATCATTTGGATCTTGATTTTAAAAGATCATTTGGGTTTGCAATGTGTTGCTTCTTAAGTCGTCACAAAAATGTTGAATTTTTTCCAAAAAACAATAGTATGTTCAAGTGGCTAAGGAAATGCTTTGTCAAGGTGAATTGTTATTAACATGTATCATTATAGATGATGAAACATGAATCTATGCTTTGGACACTAAAATAGCTCATCAATCAAGTGAATAGTGCTTGAAAGGTGCAAGACCAAACAGACCATGTCAAACTTAGTCAAAAATCAAAGTTGTGTTGAATGTTTTCTTTGATTGTCATGATGTTGTGCATCACAAATTCCTTCTGACTGGCCATACTGTCAACAAAGTATATTATTTGAGCATTTTGTGTTGTCTGTGTGAAGCGATTCATATAAAATGATCTGATTTGTGGTGAGAAAACTCATGGATATTTTGCACCATGATAATGCACCTGCTCACAATGCTCTTGTTGTTTTTGAATTTTTGGCCAAAAATTCAACAAATACAGTTCCACAAACTTTTTCACTTAATATGGCATTGTGAGTTTTTTCCTGTTTCCTCGACTAAAATTTTAACTTTGTGGTCAAAGTTTTGAGTTGATTGATGCCATAAAACAAAATTCACTGTGAGTGCTGAAGGGGTTTCACAAAAATGATTTTAAAGCATGTTTCAAGAATTGGAAAAAATGTTGGCATAAAGTGTATTGTAGCGGGAGGAAATTACTTTGAAGGGGACAAAATAAATTATGATGAATAAATTGAACCATTTTTGATACTTTCTGATCACAGGGTATAATTTGGCTATGTAAAACTGTACTCTATTTGGCATAATTATTAGTTCAGTAATAGCTGACCAGAGTGCATATCATTCTTGCTTTTTCTTAGTTGATACATACATAGATAGCAACAGTGACACTGGCTTATTTTGCATTGTGAATAAAGGGGTTTACCTATGTTCATCAATAATAGCATTTTTTTGCTTTGTATTAGTATTGCCAAAAAGGTTTTTCTTTTTTGAGGTCTATATTTAATAAAATTACACCTCAATCTAATTAACTGTAATTCTTACTATTAACATTTCTTTTTGTATTTTTTTTGTCTATTTGTTAAAATGTAAGCTCATTTCAACTCCTAAGATCTTTACAATAAAAACAAAAGAAAAAAAAGAGATCCAATAATAATGATACATCACAAGAGGTATCAAAACTAAGATAGTTAGGGTGCTTAAAACACAGAAAACAAACTTTTCTGTAATTATTTTTGAATTTGCTTTTTATAGAAGGTGATAATGGACAATTGATATTATAATTTTTAAAATTTTATTTGCATTTTAGCTACATTTTTATTTTTAAAAAATCTTTGAACTCTTTTATCTCAATTTAATGATTTTTGATTTATGCCACTATTGTAGTCTATTAGCAATATATCTATTATTTTTATTACTGCTTTGTTTAGAATTTGGTAAATATTATTTTGCCTCTTCACTTTTTTTTAATGATTTTTCATTGCATTCTCATTCAAGTTGTATTAATATCAAAAAATTTATTAAATATATTTGATTACAAAAATTATCTAATTACAAAACAAACATTTTTAACTTTCTTTTGAGTGTAAACATGAAGACATGCACATTAAGAGTATCTAACATATAATTTAAATGTATTTTAATTAATATAAAGAAAAATAAAAACCAAAAAGAAAACAATATTATTTAAATTTTATAATACAAAATAATAAAATGTTGTTATATAAAATAGAATCTGCTTATTATAGTCATGGATGTTTTCATCAGTCATCTAATATTATAAGAATTAACATATCCCAAACCATATAAAAAAATACATTTAAAAAATTAAAAAATTTTGCTTATTATAATCAGAGTTTGTTATAGTTGCCTATTTACTTGAAGATAATGATATTTTTAAGCTGTCATCTTGTACTACTGTCTGCCTCAACATGGGATTGATAATTCATAATCATTGTAGATTATCAGTTATTGTTATCAGTCTTAATCATGCTTTAAATGTAATTACTTGTTACTACTAGTGCTGGTAGTACAATAGTTCATATTGCTGGTATTTCTAACTTTATCAATATATTAATTGTTAGATATGGTACAGCCAAAAATAGCAGTCAAGAAATATTGAATGAATTATTATTAATTAATAATAAAAATTATATAAACACTTGTAGAAAAACTGGAAACAAATATACCAGTCACATTATCCTTACACACTGGAAAAGTGTGTAGGATGTAGTGTGATTAAAAAAATTATAATTATTAAATTATACATTTTCAATTGTTTTAACATGTGTTTTTATTATTAGAGTCAATAAAACCAGAATTTTTGCTAATTATAAGTTTTATTTACTTATCTCACTTAATATTATTGGTCAGTTATCATCATTAGTATAGGTGATTCTCAAAATGGATTACAATAAGCAGATTCTACCATATATTGATTTTGTGCTTCAACATAAACTTCCACAATAGAAGTACTGTAAGATTTCATACTCTTCTGTAAAGATTTTTCCTGTTTATAAATTTAACATAACTTTACATATCTAGTATAAGATAAATTTTTTAAATTTCTTTCTTTACTTTTTAATTAATTGCTTTAATTAAAGATGAATTCTTTAACTATTTTATAGCAGTTGAAGAAGCAGAATGGTTACTTAAAATGTTTTTGATTCTTTTAAAATATCAGCTTCAGTTTTATCAGGTTAGTCAGTTTGTTGTGTGGTATGTGAAGAAGGAATTTTCCAAAACTGTAACAGAGTGAATTGGACCTTGGTAAATGAAATTGAAATAGTCAAGTAGTGTGTTGTGTGATAAGCAAATATCAATAGAAGAGAAGTAAAAGGAAGGTTCTATATGTCAGTAACAATGATTATATTGTAAAATGCAGTTTGTTAAGCAGTAAATGATAGAAAGATTAATGGCTGTATTTGCCAACTTGAACTAGAGTTATTTTAATCCTGACAACTATGCTATGTTTATATTTATCATATAAAATTGTCAAGTTAACTTTGGAGTTGTAATTTTCCAACTAAACCATAAAGCTTTGCAGACTAGTTAGAATTTTGTATTAATGCACAAATTAAGTGAGTTTTTTATTTTTAGAATATCTGAGGTCAATGTGGATGAAAGTAAACTATCAAAACCTATATTTAAAATTCAATTTATTAAATCTAGTTAGATTCATTTTTTATATATTGATGATCATCATTACAGTTATTTTTGAGAGGTTGTATTGTAGTTCCTGTTGAAAATAATGTTTTTCTAGAAGAAAATGTAATGTTGGAGCAGTTGAGGAGTTCACTTTTTTATTCAGATTAAAACGTTTTTCAGAATCATAAATTTCATCATCAGAATCCACAAAGCAAAAATTGGAGCACAAACATCAATAATGTGTTTAAATAATTTCTTCTAAAGTTTCTTGAGTATTTGAAAGTTCAAACATGTGTTTAATTTTTTCTAGTATCATTTTATATGAGTATTGTCGTCTGTCATCAGTGTTACATACATCAGTTCAACTCTCATTTGTTTTTTTCACAATTGATTTAAGGTTTTTATAATGCTGCTTAACAGTTTTTATTGTTCTTGCAGTTACTCTTGCAAATGTAGTTATTTTCTGTTTTATTATTAAATGTAATGTTTCTGTTTAATATGTAGATAATTTGTCTTTTTATTTTCTATAATATTTGCATATTGTATGTATTTTTAATTAATTTTAAATTATCAAATGATGAAGATATGTATTATACATAATCAGCGGCGGCCTTATCCATTGCGAGGCTCTGGGCGGCAGATCTTTGCGAGGCCCTTGCCCTTTGTGCAAAGTATGTGAATTGAAATAGTAGGCACTTATTAATATTAATATATACTGTACTATAAATTAAATTTATTTTATTGTTATAACTAATAGCCAAGGATAAAATAAAAAGTGTTAAATATCAACTTTTTTCTACTTGGTTGTTGCGCGAGGCCCCGGGCGATTGCCCTGCTCGCCACCCCCTAAGGCCGCCACTGTACATAATTGATTGGAGCTAAATTTATTTAATTTAAGTAAATAATCAATTTATTTAACATATAGTTTCATTGTAACTTTTTAATGAATATTATCTTTACAAAACTATTTCTTACTGTATTAATTTCAGCACAACAATTAATTTTTAACATCAACTTCACAGTTTAATCAGTTTTTAGAATTAAAAAAGGAGGAAAACTTTGATATAGTTTTTTATTAAATATATATTATTATTATTAATGTATTATTAGTATGTTTTAGATAAATAGTAAGTATTAAACTTAGGAGAAGTTTATTTAGAATTATGTAAAATTATAAGAATTATGTAAAATGGGATATGATGTAATAAATGAACTGTAGTGAGATTTGAAAGCTGTATTTTTCTAGAACATGTGGAAAACACTTGATGTTGTATAGTACAAGAAATGCTTGTCCCTTCATATCTTAGTTCAGGCCTGGCCAACCCAAATTGTTTCGTGGGCCACTTTGATCATGCATAACATTATGGTGGGCCACAATTTAGGCAAACATGCTTTTAAAAAAAGTAAAACAAATACAAAATGAATAAGATTTTATTGTTATACCAAGAGTTTGTACTCGCACTTGTGCATTATAATAATGACACATGCAAATTTTCATTTATTTAATTCTTTTGGTATACACATAACGGGAAACAAAAGTTTTAATAGATATATAATATTGCTTAGTGGGCCACACAATTTAACGTAATGGACTGCGGGTTGGCTAGGCCTCTCTTAGATTAACTTATGATGTTTAGGAGATGAGAAAGATAGTATAATAGTAATTTCTGAATATGTCAACATTCTCAAACAACTATGACATTGTTACCAATTTGATGTAGAGCTTTATTAGGAAAGAAGAAAAATCTGGGCAACAGTAATAAAATTGTTTTGCTTTTTAGAATTTGAATAAGATTAACATTTTTAATTAAAAATTACTTATAAAATAGCAATAAACTAGCTGTCATATTTATTGAAATTTTATTGGTACAAATGGTATTGTCACATTTTTTGATGGTCAAAATTTTAATTATTTTTGCAGAATTGTTTACCATGTTTTGAAGAATGTAACCTCCAAATTTCATTGAAATCTAATTACAGTATATGTAATTTCAGATGTATTCTAATTAGAAGTTGTTTAATCATAATTAGTTTTTATTAATTTATACATTTCTATTTTTTTTTCTTCTTTAAAAATTTGTAAAATTATAACAGTGATTTTGATGCTTTATGAAAATAATTAAAATAATTTTTAATGAATTTTTTTTTCTACAAAATTTTCTTACATTATGTTTTGGATTTCAGCTGAGGCAGAACGCCTCAAGCGACAGTATCCAGAAAATGAGCGGCTTATTGCCAATATTCCAAGTCGTTTCTTTGAGGTGATTTATCCTGTCCAGGTTCGACAACACCAAAAGCTGGGTATTTCCACACGGGATGCCACAGCCAACAAAGTAAGCCTTCCTAGTGTAAGTAGTGACTTGCAAGAATACTAGTAGAATTTTATGACTGAGCTGAGAAAAAAAAGGAAAACTATTACTCGGATCTATTTTATTATCATTTTTATTAGAATCATTGGTAAAAGCTTCAGTGATATTTGTTATTAATATGCAGAGAAAAACAATTTTTTCTCAAGTTTAAAATTTATAAATAAAAAAATAAAAGATATTAAAATCATTTGTGATTTCCTATAAATTAATGTACCGGTACTGTACATATCATTTTTTTAATATTTCATTTAAAATATTGAAATTAAAAAAAATTATTTAATTGTGCTTTAACAATTTTACATTTTTTATCAATAATTTTATATATGAAATTTGAATGTTCTGTTTGAAAGTTTTAGTTTGTTTATCTATATATAGAATGAAAACTTTGCAATTTAATAAATTAATTCCAATTAAAGTAATAAAATAAAATTATATTAAATAAATTATATGTATTCATGAAAATTACACTTAATACAATTATTTTAGTGTTTTCTTATGTAACATTTTCATTTAATATCTAAATTTAAAAAATAAATATATAACTAATGGAAAATTTTGTTTAATCCCCAATTAAATATTACAAATTTTTAGACATAATTACATTACTATTAGCCTGTTTCTTCAATCAGTGGCTTATAAATACCTGGAAAGTGATTGAAAAATTCAAGATTTAATTTAAAAATTAAAACAATTTAATAATGTTGAACCATAAGTTTCTACTTAAAATTATTTTATTTCTGTTACAAAATATAATTATAACTTATAAAATTAAATGAAAGATTTTAAATAAATAAAAGTTTTCAGTTTTAATCCTAATTTTAATATAATTAGAATGAACTGAATGAATGAATGGAAGTTTTCTAATGTTTTTCAAATGCATTGTTAATATAGGTGCTATCATATTTTTCATAAATGTATTTATGTTTCTTCAACAAATGTGAATATCTAAATCAAATATATTTAACAAATGAACAGATAAATGGAACATTCATAATGGAACGTTCAAACACAAATAATTTCAATGAAAATTTGTTGAGTCTGATTTTGATTATTTTATATTATGTAGCATTTACATTGTGTTAAGTATTATAAGAAATTTAGAGATGATTTAAACACTATGAGAAAATGTGTTTAAGTTATATGCAAATACTATGTCATTATATATAAGGAACTTGAGAGCATTTACTGATTTTCTTATTTATGGATAGTTGTAGAACCAAGTGAATACTGAGTAATCACAGTATATTCTGTGCTTGTTTTTACTTTTTATTTTTTTAATGTAAATGAAGCATATTTGCCAAACTTTGTAACTTTGACTCTTTGGTTTAAAGTCAATCTTCTTTAGAAGAGCAAATGTTAATTTTAAAAGAATACCATTTAACTTTTGAATTTTTGAAACTTGTAAAAGTTTCAAAAGTTAAAAGATAAACAGTACACATTTTAAGTAATTTGAAAGTGTAATTTTGGTTAATCAGAAGTTTACTTAAACATATAATTTACAGTATTAAGTAGTATATTTTTATTATTATTATTAATTTTCATTTTGAAAACTTGATTAAATAAACTGAATTAAAAACTTTATTGCTGGAAAAATTTGATATTTGCTTATAAATGAAACAAACTATAAACAACAAATAAAACTAGCAAATGCTCGATTAAACTAATCTAAATGCTTCATTTTTAATTGTACTTTGTAAAAGAAAATTTAAAAAATTTTTATCAAAAAAGTTTGAAAAATTATAGAATTATATAATCAAGTGAAATAAATATCAAAGTGTATAATGCACTTTCCAGTCAGTTCTGATTATTTTCTGGAAACAATGAAGTAATGTTACTATAGTCAACTGAATTATAGTTCTGTAGATATTAAAAAATTATTTTTATTTATTATAATAATAATAATAATTTATTTCCAAGGGAATTTCCCCTATTTTGGGGGGTATACATATAGTAATATAATTTTACATTTTATTTTACATAATTATATAGTAAGAAACATAATAAAAAAATAAATCAGTAAGTCAACATGACTTAACAATATAACATNATAAAAAAGTTGTTTTTGTAGGAAGGTGATCCGAAATATCAAAATCAAGAACATCAAATCTCAAGCAATAATCCAATAACAATTCTGAACATATCGTGTAATCAATAGTTGATCTTCCATTGTGAGTTAGACAAGTATATTCTGCAGGAATATCGTTCTTAAGCCGTCCATTAATTATATACATTTTGAGATTTTTTATTACTTCAATTAGCTTTTGACCGAGGTTATTTAAGTGCTTATCTTTTGATTGACGGATATTTTGTATTAAAAAGTTATTACCAGTATATTTAGAATCCATTTTCTCTGCAATTCTCGCGTTGAAGTCGCCGACTAATATGTAGTAAGGAGTCGTATAATGCCAAAGTTCTATTTGTTTAGATATTTCATTCAATGTTGATATGTCTTCAGGTGGAATATATATGAGCATCAGATTTATTAGGTTGTTCGTAGTGTTATTTAAAGTTGGTTTCATGAATTGAATAAGAAGCAGAATGAAGTTGTTAGATTTTTTTGTCTGTAGAATTTTACAAAGACCTTTTTTTATTAGTAAACACAGGCCTCCACTTGGACGGCCTGGGCCTATTGGTTTTTTCGCTAGAGTTGACACCAATGTATAATTTTCGAAGAAGTTTGAGTTATAGATTGATTCTGAGGTTACCCAGGTTTCGGTAATTGCAGTAATATCCGGATCGTGCTTTGAATTAAAGACATTTAATTGTGGTATTTTATTTTTAAGTCCTTGGCTATTCCAATTTATTATTGTTAAATATTGATTATTAGAACATGATTTGCAGTATTCAGTTTTCTCTCTCTTGTTGATCTGTCATTTAGATGAAGTCGTTATTCCTGATGATGGGAGAAACGTATCAACATATACCAATTTTCCCATTCTTAAGCTGTAAGTTATTTTTTCTCGCTCAATTGTTAAAATATCGTTTCGTAATTTCACCTGGGGATTTTGTTTTCGTAGTTCATAAAAAATTGGTAGTAGATTTTTACGTCTAGTTCTTGAGTTAATAGTTATATCCGGGGAGATCTGTACATTTTGCCAATCACCAAGAAGATTTTGTTGTTTTCTACGTATAAATGAAGAAAAGATGAGATCTCTCGTTTGGTTATTATTAAAAGTGATTCTAATTATTAGGTTTGAAGTTTTTGATAATTGAATTATCTCAAGTATATCCTTTTGAGTTATATCTTGTAAATTTAATGTATTAGTAATAAAGTTGAGTATTTCTGCTTTTGAAGTGGTTTTATGATTTGGGTAATTATACATAATTATATTGTTGTAACGATGTTCATTTGTTAACGAGTCCATTTTAAATTGTAAAAGTTCTTTATCCGTTTGTAATTTGTCTATTTCTTGCTTCAAACTATTAATCTCTGCTTCCATTTTTTTCTGAGTTTCTTTCGTTTCACGAATGTTTTCGTGAATAAAATCAAGTTCCTGTTTGATAATTACCATTTGGTTAAAGAGTTTATCGTTAGTTGTATTTATCAAATCAGATATTTTGTCCCAAAGCACGGAAGTAATGGTGTCTAAAGAAATGTCCGGTTTATTAGTCAAAATTTGTTCAGAAGTAGTTGACTCACCTGGAGTATCATTTGCACTAGTTTGCGATGATTTTCGATTATAATTCACTTCTTCGATGCATTCTTCTTGAAGGTTTTCTTCAGGGCAAAAGTTAAAGTCCATTATCGTTTTGCAACTTGATGAAGATGACTGGTTTTTCTTTGTTCCTGGTTGGGTACGGTTTAATGGAGGTCTTCCTCGTTTGAGTGGTGAACGTTGCATAGTAATTATTTTTATTATTGCCAATATAAGTTATAATAAATAATAACAATTTTAAACTTATTAGTGATAGTTAACGTTTAAAAAAACGATTAAATTCTTATTCTTGGTGTAGAAAGCCGAGTGCTCTGAAAAATACGCCAGTAGCCTCGACGGAAGAACACGCCCCCCTATTTTTATTTATTATCTTTTAATTAAATTTCAATCAATCATGGTTTATAAGTATTCCAATTTTCTGCCTGTTTTAATTCTTTCATATAATTTTCAGATGAAATAATTAGGTAAGAGTGAGTTTCACATTTTTAATGCTATGAGTATTTTTATTCTTTCATTACAACTAAGTAATTTACACTAATAATAATAATAACAATAACAATACAGCTTAACAAAGACATAGTATCTGTATTAATTATTAATATTAGAAGTATGTAATATGTAAAAGAAAATTGTTAGAAAAATTATCTTTATTATTATTCATGTATAAATTTATAAATATATAAAGCTGAAAGTATATACAGTAAGTCCTCACTTAATATCATTTATAGGTATTTGGAAATTGCAACTTCAGGTGAAACAAATTATAACAAAGCCAATTTTACCATAGTCTAATTCAGTGATTCTCAAACTTTTTTGATCCACCGACCCCTTTGTTCCATAAAGTTATACCCAACGCCCCTAACCCATTTTCTCTTGTGTGAGAAAGGATTGGAAATATTCTTAGGAAAACTTTTCTATGAATCTCACACTTTGTGCCCTTACCGTACATTGTTCTCAATATCTGGAAACCATTAAATGCAATGTTTCCTCTTATCAGTTTAACAGAGGAAAGGGAACGGCTTTTAGTGACTTCAATTTTGCCTTTGGTCACCGTTCAATACTGCCTCCAGCGCCCCTAGATTTACTCATTGCCCACAAGGTGGCGTTATTGCCCACTTTGAGAAACACTGGTCAAATATAAACAAGAATTAATTTCCTACAGAATATTTCTGACTACAAAAACATCACTAATCTTCTAAATAAAGATCTAAAACACTTCTAATATTGAACACTGAAATAAATGTGAGTTACACTTATCACATGTAAGAAAGATTAATGAAAACAAGTAAGATAATTATTTACCAAATGCTAGGAATTAGTAAGTGATAATGGCAGTCAGAGTGGTGGTGAGTGGTATGGGGAGGGAGGCTAAATCTTCATAACTGATAATAGGTAAAGATGAGTAGTTAAGAATAGATGTTTGCAAAGGGAGAATTGTAAGGAGCACCTCGAGGTGTACTACCAAGCAGTTCAAAAACAAAGAATTGGAAATTCAAACAAACTATAGAAAGTACTGTATGAATGTAAAATTGCAAATGCAAACAGGACATGTTTATCTACTTCAACATTGAATGAAGTCTTACATGTTGTTAATGTGAATATGGGTTCACATTATTTGAAAAAAGGTGAAAGTGCAATAAATGTAAATTATATTAATCAGATTTCAAGAAAATGATTTAGTTAATTAATTCTTATTGGATTGTGTTTGCAACTTCCCCTATTTATTCTCTGCTTCATAGAATCAGTTACTGTTTATAAAGGAATTGCAACAAGAATAATTGTAAATGATTACAAATGTACAGGTACTTATATTTTTTATCATCAACATTATAATAAAATTATTTTAAACAAGGACTTACTATATAGCTTTAGTTTTATATTTTAATAATCAAATGATAATACTACATTCATTGGGTCATTATTTGGCTAATTAAATATATCGATATTAAGTGATTGGGACTAAAGGTAGGCAATTAAGTTGACATTTTGTATCCTATTAACAAATCTTTTACTAAACATTTGCTAAGTGCCATTTGTTATGTACTGTATATCTCAAGTGTTGTATTGACAAGATCACACTCATATCATTTCATATCTATTCTATTCTACAGTTCTTTACAAGCTTAAGTTTAATAAGATTGGTGTTATTTTTTAAAGTTTTAAAAGTACAGTATTGTTTATATTAGTGTTTCTCAACTTTTTCTCATTGCAGACCAGTAAAATTATCCATAATTTTATATGAACCAGTAATTGTATGTGACTATGAATTATGCTTATTTATTAAGATTATATATTATGCTTATCTAGAATTACTGTATGTAGTAAAGTACATACAGTAACTCTAGATTGCAATTTAAATGTAACCTGTAATCAACTGTGCCAGTATCTGTACAGTCAAATGTTGTTTTGCAGACTGATAAAATTTTGATTGAGAAACACTGATTTACATTAATATTTGAAATACTATTCAAAATGTTAATTAATTATAAAAATCTATACCAACTTAAGGAAATTGCAGATTCAAATGAATGATGTCTTGAACAAAAGTTCTTTATTGATAAAGGCAATGTTTTTTTTATAAGGGAATGTATTCTAAAAATCTGCACTCATTTCAAAGTTATTTAAAATTCATTATTTTTTATAAAGTAAAGTTTTTTGAGTACACGATAAGTTATTTAATGTTCAGGTTATATGATCAGGACTGTGATTGGCTGCAGTTTGAACTTAGTCTTAACCTGCTCCATTAACCTCTAGAAGTGACCAGTTTTGAAGTTGGCCCTGATCTTTCACATATTTAACTTTCCAGCTATTTTCATAAACTTCTTGCTTCAGTTGGTATCAAAATCTCTTAATCAGTCTCAGTTGTGGAATGTTTGGAATGTTGGCTTCAGAGGAGATGTATCAAATTTAGTAATGGTCCAACTTGGTAACAGTGTTGTGAGCATATTAAGCAGTGGCCATGTCTGTCCATATCCTTGATCAGAGGAATAATTCTTTAAGTACAGTGTTAGCCTCTTCTGAATGCTTTTGTTGTCATACACTTCTTTGGTGATAGAAAGCCATGATGGGGCAATGAATATCTCTTAACATCCCTTTGAACTGATTATCAGCCAAACCAGAAGCTTTGGCAAAAATTTGAGTATTGTTTGAATTTGACTTAAGGATCCATATCTAGTTCATTTTTGATGAAATAGATTGTTACCAGCACATTTGCTTCTATCAAAAGTGAAGTAGGACTCATTATCTATAATCATATTGAGATTGTTTGATGCCTTCAAGATTCCCTCAAGCAGCTTCTGCAGAAGGATTTTTTGCATAGCAAGTTGCTATGTCATGTATTTCGGAGCAGACATTTGCTTCTTGAGAGTCACTTGACATTCCTTCAGAATCCAGCAAACATTTCTGCATGAAAATTTGAACTTTGTTCCCAATTTTCTAAGTGTTTGTCCAACTTTTCCCAATGCTTTTTTTTAATTGGTTTCTTCAGTCATTTTATTTCTCTTTTGCCCCTCTCCCCTTCAAGATCCCCTTGCTCTATCTACCCTTGAAATGATGCTATACACTGTATACTGTGGAACTCCCATTGCAGTGAAATGTTTAACTGTACAAGATTTCCTACATTTGCAATTTTTGGTATAAAATCTACCAATTACATTTCTTTAATTTTTCCATTCTTAAAATAGAACATTATTTAGGTACTTTTTTGAGAAATGAAATCAAGAACATTCTAGAATGTGTGCTGTCTCATGCACACCTGTAATTATTCAAAATGATTGAAAAATACTATTGAAATTTATGCAGAATTTTAGGATACAGACCTATATTTGATATATTAAAATAGCTGTTTTTATGATTAAAAACATATTTTTATAATACAGTATTTATTTCTATAATAACTATGTTTAAAACTTTTTAAAATGTTATTTAACATTCATTTATTTTAAACTGGTTAAATCATTTAAAATAACAAAAATCATTAATAAATAAATATTGCTACAAGTCAAATCTAATAATAATTAATAATGAATATTTTTTTTTTGTTTATTTTACTATTTCATTGTTACTACAGAATTTTTTTTAAAGAAGAGATGTTATGTCTGGGATATCTTTTCAGAATTTTATATAAAAAGTAATTTTTCTATCTGATGAATGAATGCTATTCATGAAAACAGTTTTAACTCTTTTGAAAAATTAATATTTTGTTAGCTTAAGCTAATTGAATTAATAATTTCTTAATTCTTAATGCTAGTTCAGGCACTATTAATTTGATGTTAAGATAGCATGCTCTGATTCAGATATATATTTCAGTACATTTAAATTCAGATGATTATTTTTTTCAATATCTTGTTTTGTTGTTACTCTTTATTAGATGTGCTTGTTAAAATCTAAGAAGACTGAATGTTTATATTTACTTTGTCAATAATAGAGGCAAATAAATATTTATCTTAAATAGTTGTAGAAAAATTTTGCTAATAAAAATATCTAAATTATATAAGCATTTGAACCAAAACAAAGCATCATTTTTCAATAGTAAACATCTTTGAAAATGAAGCTTTGTTTTGTATCAAATGCTTTTATAATTTAGAAACATTTTACTGATAAAAAATATTTAAAATATATAAAATAAATATTTATCCATCTCTGTTACAAAGTAAAACATCTTTGAAAATAATAATAATTTTGATTTTTGCAATAAAATTTACTTCTGATTACGTTTTTACTTATTAAACTTAACTGACATAAATGTTTACATTATCAAATTTTATAATTTTCTTTGAAAATAAAATATAAATTTGAGTTTAAAGAATATTTTTAAAAAATTATTTTGATATTAATATTTTAGTAATGTAGAGATAAATAATTTAATATAGTATTCATATAGTATGATATATATATATTCATATATCAAATACCTTTTTGTCTGTACAGTATTTTAGATAATCAATTAAATGTTTGGTTCAAACATTTGAACCAAATGTTTAATTGATTATTTAATATAGTATTATTTGGGATTTTTTAAGATAATATTTATTAAATATGTAAGGTTTTTCTATTTTAATTTTAAAAAATTGTTTTATACAGTTAAAATATGTCTTGAATTACAAGTTAAGAATTTCGTTTAGTTTTGTTTATAATGTAAATGTTTTGTTTTCTCTGCAATAAGTAAGTATAAAAAACAAAGGAAATAAAAATTTTATCATTTTAAGTGTAAATTAATATATTACTTTCCCAGTTGTTATAGAATATAACAGAGGGAAAGTATGGCGATTGGTCAAATATTGCTTTCCACTCATTATTTTGCATTTCTTTTGTTTTGACATTTTGATACTCCACAAGCTCAAAAATGTAAAGAAAACCCTTAGAAATTGTATGATATGTGTATATGTGTGTTTAAATCTATTTAGTATTATATTTCAGGTGCCCAGAGATCAAAAATTTTGAAATTTGGCAGTAATACTTCTATATGTGAGGGATTGATGCTATTATATTTTGGGAATTATAAGTCAAAGGGAGGAGATAGGGGAGTGGGTCAGATTTAATTAAAATTCTACTTATTATTTACATTTTTTTAAAACTCTCCCTTACTCAAAAATTGTTCTTATAATAATTAATATTATAAAAAATTTAATTTTTAATAAAACCTCATAACAAATAGTGTCACATAATTTTAACTTTGAGCCATGTTCATAGTGTTTTTCTCTATAGTAATACATTTATAAACTTATGTATTGTTTCAATAACTAGAGAAATTTTTCATAATTGAACAAAATTACTTCTAAGCTTTTATTATTATTTTAAATTTTATGTCATAGTATAATTGAAAATTTTCAGACTGTCTTTCTTAAGGTTCTTATTCAATCAGATACAAATATTTTTATAGATACATTGAAAAGTTTATATTTATGAAAGATATAAAATAAATATTTTTTGTAAAATTCAACTTTAAATTCTAAGATATGTTTTTACATAAACTTTTCTTTAGAATATTTAATGTACCAGTACATACATATATATATATTTTTTATGTTATAAAAGCAACTTTTATTTTTATATGTCTTTTTAAATAATGAAGGCAATTTAGATGCTGTTCTCAAATACGGAATGTGTGTGCATTGACATACTGTGTTAAAATAGTTCTTTTGCAAAAGATAAAAATAGATCTTTCCTGATGACTAGTGTTGTCCTGAATACTGCATCTGTTTAGATCTGTCAATAATGCTGTTCAAAGAGAAATATTGTGTTCGACTGAAGTGATTTTGTACCTATCAAAATTTGCTTTGTAGTATTATTTATAACGTGTTTACTGATTCCTTTTTATCATAAAAATAAAAAGAATAAAGGTTTCTTATTTTTATGAATCTCATTTAGAATTATTAAATAATTTTTTTACTATAGCAATGTTTTATATAATGGGCATATACTTGATAGATATAAATCTTTTGCATACAAAATATCCTTTTTTTTTTTTTTTTTTTTGGAAAGTAAAATATGCTTAATTGCTTGTATGAATATAATAAAACACTAAAAAGTGATAAAATTAAGGTGTTCTTTTTGTAATTTAATTATAATTTAAAGTCTGTTTTGTTCTAAAATATCTTGAAAAACATAAAATTTTAAGTCTCACTTCACTCTTCCTTACTATTAGCAATGAATGTTTAAAGCGAGGATTCCATAATGTAATTAAGTTAAGGTCCATTTTGTAATGCACTTACACTCAAGATAATTGACAAAACACCAAAACACAGTTTTAATTCAGATCACATGAAAAACTTTCCTTCTTTACAGAGTTTATCCCATTTAAAATTGAACATAAAGTGATTACAAAGCTTCCAGAACACATACAAAATAAATAAATTATCATCCATAAATTAAATGCACAAATAAACATATTCAACAAGAATTATAAACAAAAGAAAATTAAAAAAAAACAGACAGAAATTTGAGAAGTCAATATTCTACAGTGGGAAATATTTACATCTCCCTTCAACAAATCGCTCTCTTGAAATATCTTTGAAAAAGTGTATTTGTAATTAAAATATAAGAAATTTAATTTTTTACTGTTTTAGTGTTTTTTTTTTTTGTTTTCATGGAGTTGTATAGATCAAAACAGGTACTTGTATGAAAGAATAATCCAATATTATTTCAAGTTTTTGATGATAGAATAATTTTCTAAGTGAATATCAGAAATTAAGAAACTATTGAAAATTTTTAGTGACGTTTTTGAATTTATATTTATAATATATTCTTTTTGATTTTTAATTTAAAAAACCTGTATTTATTTTATTCTTATTGTTTTTTAGACTGGCAAACACTTTCATCAAACATCGTTATTGATAAAAGCTTTCAATTACAAATTTCGATTAGAATTGGAATTGAACATGTAAGTATTCTGAAAATTTAAAAATTATTTATATTTTTTTAATTGAGTAAATTTAAATATTTTATATTCAGTTTTCAATTTATTACAATTATCATTATTATTTTAGTCATTGAAAGTGTATTTTAATACTGTATTAGTAAATTTTCTGATGTTCTTTAATTTATTATTATTTATTTTTTTGCTCTAATTCAGTCTACAAATTTTTTACTTATTTTATTTGTACTTTGTGAGTGTTAAAGAATTAATATTTGATATTGATAAAATAGCGTATCAGAATTTTGAATTGCAAAACTTTTTAAAAATTTTTCATTAAAGTATTATTTCATATTTCTGACTGTGTATGTACTTAGTAAGTTATTTAATTTTCAAGTGTTTATTCAATAATTTACATACTTTTACTTTAAAATAATTTTATATAGACCTACATTCAAAAAAATGAAAACATAATTGATGATATTTAGTAATAGCAATTTAAAAAAAATAATAATTTTTGCAATTTTTTTTTTCTGCTTCTCAAGTGTTATTCTTTGTTTCACTTTCGGCATTATATATTGATTTAATTGAAAATATCTCTGTTAAAAAAAATAATACATGTATTTTATTGGAAAATATTTGCTAATATTTTCATTTGATATTACTTTTTACTTTTCTTTTCAAGTTCGAATGTTTGTAATCAGACTCTTAAAATTTTAATATCGAACAAAAAATGGAATTTTTTACATGTAATGATAAAAATTTCATTTTAGAATTTTAACTTTAAATTTTTATTAATTCAGTTGCAAACAAGTTATATTCAAGCCAGAAGAAATTTGAAATTATATCAAGAGAGTATTCACAAGCATTTTTTAATATATAATAATAATTTTTATTTTTAGTAAGTAAATATTGATAATACTTGGAATTACAAGAAGCAAGAAATATAGTTGTTATTAAATTTTTTTTTTCCAGTTACATTGTCATATTGAACTACTTAAAAATAATTATAATGGAAAGTATATAAGAAAATATTATAAAAAATTGAAAAATTGTTACGAAGAAGCATTTTATTTATTAAAAACTAATTAATATTATTAATTATTTCAGTATTTATTTTGATAATAGACAGTATCATATACTTATGAAAAGACAATTTCATCCGAAATAAATCTTTCTTTAAAACATCAAAAAGATATAAATAAAAATAAAAGAAAACAATTTATATAAAACCATTTAGATTTAAAAAGTTTAGAAAGAAAAGAACAAAAAATGTAATTTAAATATAAATTTTTATGTTTAAATTATGAAATAAAACAGACAGGTTTTAAAATAATGAAGTGAATATTTGCTTATGATAGTTTGTCTTCAGTTTAGAAATATATGTACTGTACTATTAAAGATAAAATAAAAAAAATAAATACTAAATTAAAAAATAAATAATTACAGAGTATTTTGTAAACTGTGGACCATCTTTCATAAATAATTCTCCTACCAGTGGCTTTCTCTATCTTTAATAACAAGGACCCTCTGAACTCATGAGTGTCCCCAGAATGTACTCTTTTCCCATCATCAACCAAAGAACAGCACATGACTTAATATATGTGGGAGCTACTTCAAGATCTCTCAGAATATAACATACAATATGTTTACTTAGATGATTTAGTTAATGTACAGTAAGAACAGGCCAAGATCTCACTGTTAGGAACAGACATTTCATTCAACATGCAAAAGCCCTGTAAATATATAATTAGTATATTAATCAGTATGTTGAGGGTACTCCATTAACTCTATAGATCAGAACATACTATCTTCTACATGTAGGACATTGTTTGAGATCAACACCTCATAACTTGGAAGGATTTTTTTTGTCATATATATCTCCATTTTTACTGGTTTTTTTTTATTTTCCTGGCTCTGTTATAAGTAACAGAGGAAAGGTATGATGATTGGTCAAAAAATGATATTTTGAGATTTTTACACTTTTGGACTCAGGGGACATTGAAACATTGAGAAATGCAAAAAAGTGGGGGTTTTCTATATGTATGAATGCTAGTGTCCTGTGTAGGGGGAGCATGATTGTGTTCATTCACTTTGAAGCTTTATAATTATTATGCCTTTTGTCAAAACTTTCCAAAATTTTTACAAGTAGGTTTGTGTATTAAGAGGATTAATGCTATTAAATTTTGGTGGTTAAGGTTTGAGGGAGTAGGGAGATAAAGGGGTGTCGTGTGTTGTATCTCAAGTAGGGTCAGATGTAATGACAATTTTTCTCATTATTAGCATTTACAATTTTTTATAAAACCCATTTCTACCCTCAAAATTAAGCTTTTGCCATTTTATAATAATTAAAAATATAAAAAAATTTTAATAAAATTATAACAGATGGCATTATTAAAATTTTAAATGTTGCTGGATTTTTTTTGGTTTACATTTATTTCTAACAAATAACGTAACCAACACCTTATTGTTTGCTGAGGGAGTTTTATTAAAAACGAACGTTTTCAATCCACTTAACGGATCATCATCAGGCTAGAACATACGAAAATGGAATACATAATAAATGGAACAATAAGTTCAAAAATTTAAAAATATCAATAAACTGATAACAAATCAATTAATAAGAATAAAAAATAAATTTCAAACGATCCCTAATAATAAATAATATACTACAAAGAATAAACATTAATACGATCTATCATAGCTAAATAGAAGCTACTAAGTTTCCTTTAAATCAAATACATATCATATTTCAGTTGATGCGCTACTTGTAAGCTTTTTTAACGGCAAATTTCCAAGCCGAGGGAAGACCTTCCGCATCCCTAGCATTAATGCATCCGTCTTTAAGTTTGCTCCTGTATATCTCCATTTTTTCGGCCGTCCTCGCCAAAGTTGGTGAGTGTACTTGTCTCACGACTTCCGCTTCCTCCCATCCAACCAGGGATCCTTGGGCCTGCGCCATCTGGGCCAATATTGTTGTATTAGACCCTTTCCTAGCATCATATTTGTGTTCTCTAATCCTTACCCCGAGGTTTCTGGTAGTAACTCCTACGTAATCTTTTTTTATTCCTAAT
>NW_019384707.1:301768-367187 GCF_000671375.1 Centruroides sculpturatus | reverse complement strand
TTTTAATATATTTAATAATGAACTGATAAATTCTGATAATCATAGTTGGACCCATCTGAAATATTTTTTGATAGAATTCTTGCATAGATTTGATGGCTGACAAGGTAGAAATACCAATCTGTTCTCTAAGTTTGGAACAACCTTTGCACAAACTAATTATATGATATACAGAAATTTGGTCATTACATAGCTTACATTGTTTATTCCTAATGTCCAAATAATTTCCTTCAACTATGATATAAAAACTGTTTAATCTGATCTGCATATAAAATCTTTTCATCCCAAATGGTATTTTATAATGAATATAATTACTTGCTGGAGGGAAATTTAGATTAACTATATACCATGGGTGAAATTTTGACTCCTGTAAATTTTTCATCTCACGAACAATTGAATTATTATACATATTCTCCACCAATAAAGAAATTCCGTAATTCCAGTCTGTTTCTGAACTGTTAAATAATAAATGAGACAAACCATAACTTGCTAATTTGATCCTAAGTTTGTTATACCAGTTGTTTTGATAGTTTTTTTGTTCTCTGCCAAGGTTTTTAAAACTTTTAATATTGTATTAACCTGTATATTCTCACTAGTTAACAGTCTCTTTAGAAATTTCATGATCCTAATTACCAAGTAAGGCTCTAATAACATTCTGTTAGTATCATGGCGAATCGCATACTCCGGCACTGCTTTGTCTAATCCATAAATTTTTCTTATAAATTGTAATTGAATTTTTTCAAAGTAAGATAACCAGTCCAGACCCCATAATGGGAGAGCATAGCAAATAGAGTTGATAACCAGCGCTGAAAACAGTCGAAACTGCATTTGAATAGAATTTGTTTTCATTTTAACAAATAAACTAATTAAATTATTAATTATTCTATATGCTTTAGTCTTCATTCACTGCATGTGTTTTCCAAAAGACAACGTTGAGGTAATATGAACACCCAAATATAATACTTCCTCAGTTACTTTCAATTTTTCACTCAACAAATAAAAGTCATGATCTTTCCTCACCAGCTTACCTCCGTTTCAAAACACAACAATATGGGTCTTATTCGGGTTGATCTTCAATCCCATCTTCGAAAAGTATCTCTCAGTTAAATTTAATTTTCTTTGAAGACCTATTTTTGTCGGTGAAATCAATACCACATCGTCGGCGTATTGTATCGAATGTACTATCAAATTGTCCTTAATATTAATACCATCCTCCTCCTTCATAAATTGATTATCTAAATCATGGATCATAAAGTTGAATAAATAGGGTGATAACGGATCACCTTGTAGTAAACCGCCACATATCTCGAACGAAGGGTAAGTAATTAGACCACTTTTAATTGTAATAATGTACTGACCAAACAAAGACCCTATTACACTTGTAAATGTTGAGTCTGCTCCATAGTCTTCCAATTTCGCACATAATTTATCCACAGAAATAGAGTTGAATGCTTTTTCTAGATCTAAAAAGGCCACATATACCTTACGTCTTTTTTTAACAAGGTGAATTTGTATGGTCGAAAGCAATATAAATATGGCCACTTCTGTCCCACTCTTCTTTACGAAAGCAAATTGAGAATTTGAAATTAAACCATTTACCTTAGTCCATTTTTCAAACCTATTCACAAGAACTGATGTAAATATTTTTCTCAGCGTTGATAATATGGCGATAGGTCGGTAATTCTTTGGATCAGTATCTTCACCCTTTTTAAATATCATACGAAAATAAGCAGAATGCCACATTTCGGGCAAAAAAACTTGATTATAAATGTAATTAAAATTCGACACTAAAGCTTCTATCATATTTATAGGAAAACGTTTTAAAAAGCTAACTGGTATTAAATCCGGTCCCACCGCTGTCGATTCTCTTAATTTTGTAATAATCTTCACTAATTCATCTGCTACTATTGGCTGGTTCAACACCTTCTCTTTGTCTCTTTCTGTAGATAAACCTTTATCGTCAAGAATTATTAAAGCACTCGACTCACGCTTCTTAAAAAACCTATACCAGTTTTCGAAACCAATAGGATCCTGATATTCCATCTTCTTTCTCGGACGGTATTTTTTTTATCACTGACCAAAAAAATTTATTATTGTTTTTTTCTGATGATAATTTTCTATTCAATTTATTGTAATAACTTCTTTTCTTGGCTGTTATAAGGTTATTGTATGTTCTCTTTGCATTGATATATTCAGTTAATCGCTCTTTCAATCTAGTTTTACGAAATAAAGTTAAATAATATTCTTTAAGTTTCTTGGCTCTGTAACAACACAAGTCGAACCATTCCTGTTTGAACTTATTTTTCATTTTTAGTGACTGTTTGATTCTTTGTGGACTTTGTTCTATAATATATTCATTACATATATTAATCAATGTGGAATAAATTTGATCGGGCCTCACTTCTTGAATTAGTGCCGTTCTATCACCTATTTCAGCCTCAAATTTATTAGTATTGTATTTATATTTCTTTGTTTGAGTCAAAATTTCCTTACTTATTTTGTTTTTATAAATCATTACATTTGTTTTTATCGTTAAGGTGACTGGAAAATGATCTGATAAATCATTATCGAGTACTCTTAATTCAACACACTGATCTAATACAGACTCAGTACAAATTATATAATCGATGACTGACGTGCCTGCTGCCGAAATGAATGTGTGTCTACCAGGATAGTCTTCTTTCATACGTCCATTCAAAATAAATAAGTCACTCTTTTTCACCCAATTTATCAATTGCTTTCCTTTTTTGTTAATTTCATTATCATTGCTGTTTCTTAAACTATAAACAATGGGATTAAACCCTGTATAATCAGAATCAATTTCGTTGCCAATTCTGGCATTAAAGTCCCCAAGGATAATCCATGATGTTGTAAGATGCGACCAATCTGAATAAATCTTCTCAATTTCTTGGAATGGTGACTGCTGGGACTCATATGGAGGAGAATAGTAGACCATAATTGCCATATAACTATTGGGACTCCAATTAGTTTTAAATCCATCCACTTTAATTATGGCAAATATTAAATTAACATTAGAATGAAAATAAATCCACTCTCCCAGGTGTTTCTTCACCAATAACAACAATCCACCCTTAGGTCTTCCAACTCCCAGTTTTTTTGTAGCTGGGGCCGTTAAATAGTTAAATGTGGGTTGCAGGAATTCCATCTCTTTAGCAGTTAGTTCAGTAATCCAGGTTTCTTCCAAACCAATAATCTCGTATTGTTTCATTAATTTTTGAAAATAACTAGAATATAATTTTTTTCTAAGTCCTTGAATGTTCCAATTTATAATCGTAATTTTTGGTTCTTTATCTGGTGTTAAATTTGTTTTTATAAAATTATTGCTGCTATTCTTACCAACTCTACTGTTTATTTTCGCTGCTATGTTAGTTAGTTGATTTCCACTTCTAAAAAAGAACCAGTATCCACCAAACAGTTCTCAGTTAAATTATAGGTAATTTTCTTATTGTTGTAAATTAGACAGTCATTTCGTAATAAAATCGGTCTACCCTTTTTCTTTTCCTCTATATAATATGGGATCAATTTTGCTCTTCTTTCCCTAGATTCTCGAGTGAGATCAGGTGTTATATGTAATTTACTATATAACTCATTAGAGGATTCTTTTTTATACTTATAAAACAATGACAATATTTGGTTTTTTCTCTGAATTGAACTTAGAGTGATTTTTAAAATAGTTGGAGCTACTTTCTTTATTACATAATAGTCCCTTATTTCCTCTGTCTTAAATTCGGTAATCCTCAACTCTTCTTCCATAAATCTACCTAGACTTTCTCTAATATTCATATTATCAGACAAAGGGTATCCGAATACTATCAAATTAGACTGATTTGATGTATTTATAATTTCGTTTGTAAAGTATTTTTGGGCTTCCAGTTTCCTATTTAGTTCCGGCAATGCTATTTCTAAATTATTAACCTTCTGTTCCATTAATCCAAGTCTAATCTTAAATTCTTTATTATCCTCATGTAGCCGGCTTATCTCTGTTTTAACTTCTAATATTAGTTCAGTTATAGCTCCATGTGAAGCTTGAATTAATTTAGTCATTTGGCGTAAACTTGAGGTAATCGGACAGTCTTCTCTCTCTATCGACTCCAAACATTCCACGAATGTAGATTCAAAATCAAAATCACTCACCTCCTCAGCTGTTTTCTCACTTTTCTCCTTCTCCCTCGAAGCAGGCCTTGGTTTACGTAACATATTCTCCAAATTAGTCGGTTTAGACATCTTAACAGCATTGTTACTTCTTGTTGATGGTGGTCGACCTCTCTTCGGTGGTGAATGTGATAAAGGGCCCGGATTTTGCTCAACTCCGGCCAAAATAAGCAAATTCTGTATTATTAATAATAAATATACTTTAATCCATAGCATTTCCATCTTTTAAATTCCTATTAACTCTTCAAAACAAGCTCACACTAAAATCACTCCAACACCGATGAACGCTAGAAGCGCCCCCCATAAAAATATAAAATTGAAATACCATAAAAATAATATAGTTCAGACATTGATCATTTTTCTGATTTTAAATTATATTAAAATATTATGTAATTAATTTGATCATAAAACAAACATCACAAATCTTGAAAAGTTATGTTAGCTTTTATTAATATTTCAAATACAGTATTTACAAATTTTATTTATTCACAAGTATTAAAAATAGCTTTATTTAAACATGTATACATTGTTAATTTGCTATTTTATCAGCTAGGATGACGTACAAATCATTATTAATACAGATTTTAATGTGATATATTGATACCTCTATTAGAAGAGTAATGTGAAAAATTAATAAAATAATTTTGAAGACTATAATGCAACTTGCATGTTAATCCTATGTATTTCTAAAAAATTTCATATGATATACTTATTTAAATGAAGTATCGAGTTAAAAATCATGATAATAATTGGAATAATTCATAATTCATTGATCCGATATTGCTGCTTGATAATAAATTTTATGTTATGGATGCATTAAGTTCTACTGAATGTCATCTGTGTTTCCATATGAAAATTTAAAATAAATGAAATGTTAAAAGTCATCTGTGTTTCCATATGAAAATTTATATCCATTTCTTGTATAATAAATTATTAAGTAATGGATGTTACTTTTGGGTAAAGTCAAATGTTGTGGGTAATCACTGTTTTGCGTTAACTGTTTGTGTGCTTGTTCATTGTGTTGAGGTAGAGCTCATAATGTTGAAAATGCCAAAATTTTTCAGTGCATATGATTGTTTTGATAATTTCAATTTCAATAAAATGTAAAAATATTTTATTTCATCAATTTCTGTTTAATAGAAAATATATTCATAAAGAATGGCTTATCAAAGTGAAAAGAGAAAATTTCCATCCTATTATACTGTACTTCATAAGTTTTTTTTTTGAATTTTGAAGTGGAAAATATCATAAATAGCAATAAATTAAAAACTAATTCAATTTCAATGAAATTTATATTTTGAGTGAGTGCTAAACAGTGAATAGCAGGGTTTTATGCAATTCCATTGTGGCAAATGTTATCAGGAACTACATTAATGTACATTGTAGTCACATCTAGAATGTTGCAAGTTCAGGTAGCAAAACATCAAGAGGATATTGCCAATAATAAACTCGCAACTGAGCTTTCAAAAAGAGTATTAGCACATGGCTATGTGCCCCTTTGGGCTAATACTAGATTACTGAGGCAGTGCTATGACAAAAGAATGTTTATGGGGAAATCTTTATATTGCATTGTTTTCACCCTGCAATACCCCTACCATTGATATTCCACACTTATGGATAGAATTATTTAAACTATTCACATTGTAGATGCTCTAAAGACCTTTACACTTGGGGATTTATATCTTAATTTTAATAAATACATGTTTTTAGCATTGATTAGGTGTGATTTCTCTCCCATATAACATTCCTAGTGTAAAGTGAAAATTGTTTTTTGTCAATTATAAACAGTGAAGTTTTGATTTGCTATCATTGTTTGTTTCTAAGAATATTTCAAAAGAAAAATTGATGGTGTTAAACATACATCATAATTTAAAAGTAAATTCAATATAGTAATACTTTTTAAACATTTAAAATTATATTAGTTTATTTATAGCTTTTCACTTGAAGTCTGATCTAAATTTTTGTTGCTGTAATATTCTAAAAAGAAAGTGATGTTGCAAATGTGTGTTTGCATATTAAAGACATTGAATCAGCTGGACATTCAAACATGAAATAATCTAAATGTTAGAATTTTTAATTAATATTAGGAAATTGCATTATCAGACAATTTTATTCAAGTTTAAACATAGACCTAGAAGTTGAAGAAGAAAACATACCTCTTGAAGACACAATTAGAATTTTGTATGTGTACTAGTTGCAACGTTTTTGCTGCATTATACAAATTCACATTATAGTGGAGGAATATGATACAGGAGTTAACTTTATTTCATTTTCTGTTAAACTTTGCTTGTGAAATAAATAAATATGGTACATAGCTACCATAGTTTATGATATTTATTACTTTTACATTGTTTTCCTAAGTTTTCAGAGACTGATGGCTATTATTTCAATCTTTAGGGATAAGATGCAGTTATTATTAGAGGGTGGTTATTTGACTAAAACTAGTATTTTCTTTTTCATTTTTGCTGGTATTTAACTATATATTCTGAAGACTTTGGTTTGTTTCTTTTTACTCTATATGACATTAACATAACATACTTAATGAATTTTTCTTTATAAATTGTTCTTTTGTTTTTAATTGTAACTGTACAAGTAAAAAATTGCTGTTAACAAGATGCAAATATACTCTAAAATGTACATTTGAGTAAAATTTATTAACATTAACAATGATTTGAATAGCATTACAGCCATTTTATTGGTTGTATTTATCTGCCAACACATGACAGTGGTGTTGTGCAAGTAACATCCACTAGTTACTTACATTGTTAAAATCTTTAATGCTTGATAATAGGATATATTTTCTGATTCATCCAGATTTGTATATTATATTTATTATATGAAAGGAGCATTCTCAAGTTAATTTCTAAATAGTTTATTACAACCAATATTTGATATTAATATCAATTTTAAAACAATAATCTTAAAAAGTAAACAAATAAGAAAAAAGAAAAGATGATATTTTTAAAAATTTAAATTAAAGAAGTAAAAGATTGATCAAATTTTTTTTACATGAATAATTTATTATTATTATTATTATTCGAATTTTTAATATTAAATATTTTCTGCTTCTGTTTTTCTGTTCAGTAATTGATTAAACATTATAATGCCAAATATAATTAAATCACATTTTAATAAAAGAAATTTTTACTTTCAGATGATAAAATAAAAAAAAGATTTTTTTTAATGAATATGTATTCTAAGAAAGGGAAAAAAATGTAAATGTGTGTATATATATATAGTTGTAGAAAGTGTTGAATCAATAATTTTTTATGACTTCAATTAATTCAATGTAAGATTTTTATCTAAATTCACTTTTTTGTTAAAGAAGATAATTTAGAATTTCAATTTTCCTAATAATTATTTATAATTTAAAATTTTATTATTATTATTTTTCAAAAATTAATAACTACAATATAAATTCACTTTGTTTCCAATAATGCTTTGGTGTGAATTAATATACCTTTAAAATAACTCTTTATTAACTTTTATTATTATTTTTTATTACTCTAAATTTGATTACGTTTTCAAAAATTGGATTCTTTTTTTCTCATTTGAATGAAGACTTATTATTATTTTGACTGTTAAAGTAAAGTTAATGTTGTAATTTTAAGAATTTAAATTTGATATACTTTAATGAAAATTTTTTTATTCATAAAAATTTTAAATTAATTGGTCTTTCTTAATTTTATAAAAATGACGATATCAATTTGTAGAATCAAAAATGAATAGCAAATATTTTGTAAGTTATTATTAACAAAGCATTTACCATGGTATTAAAGTAATATATAATTAATCTATATCTACAATATAAATTTTTATTTTTTAGGTATCTTTTGGCACCAAACCTTATCCAGAAGCATATCTTACCTGAAGGTGCTTGGCAAATTTCCACTCAGGTTCATAAAATTTGGTTTTTAACAATGTTTTAGTTAATGGTAACAGATTTCTTATAAGAAATGCTTCCATTTCTAAAAGTAAATTCAAATTTTAAATATTTTTGTGCATACTTCATTTTTATTACCTTTAGAATTTGTTTTCAGGAAATAGAACACTGTTATTACCATGCAATTATTAAAGATTATCCAGGAGCCCTTGCAGCATTAAGAACTTGTAATGGAGTTAGGTGAATATATATGTATTTTTTAATCTTTCAAAATTCTAAATGTTTGTTTGCTATGCACTTCTATGCCATTCGACCAATTGCTATGAAACTCTGCAGTTATTAATACGTTAACATACTTCTAACTTATAATTCATGATTCACATTTTAGTTAGCTGTAACATCTAACTTATTTATAGATAACATATTAAATATCATCCCAAAATATTAATTGATTTTTTATATATCGATTTACTTTTTGTCTATATTCAACTTGCTGGCTTTACATGTAGTGCCATTTATTGGCAAAATAATTTTTTAAAATAATAAACTAAATATAATTTATAGAAAAAAAGATATAATTTAAAAAAAATATATTATATACTCTTAATTACTGTGACAATGATGTAGCACAAAGTAGATGTGCTATATCATTACTGAAATGGGTAGTATGTAGCACTCACCTGCATGGAGTCGAAAATGTTACATTGTGAAAACTGTATAAGTATTTAATTTTCTACACCTAACAACTGAATGTTTCTCATTCTGAATGGTACTTTTTTAATTCTAATAAGTGCCCACCAGTAACTGAGTGGATACAACCACCAAACATCAGGATTTGTGCCTCACCAATGGGCTAGCCATATGGAATTTTCCAGGTTTTCTTCATGTTAGTAATACCTAAATAGGGGCTAGTTTTCCATAAAAGTTCTCCCATGAGGCATTCTCTTGGTAGTTCGTCCATACATGTCATATTGCTGTAACCAAATAAACCAAACTAATAATTTTTCTATAAGCTTGCTATTTATGAGGACATACTTCCCACATAATTTATAGGCATTCCAATAATGTTCTCAAAATAGATTTACATACATTTTTGAAATTTATGATTAATAATGCTGGATGTAACAATTACTGTGATGGGTACGTTATAAACCCAAGTAAAGCCAGGTGTAACTAGATAGTGATTCATATTTGAATGTTATTCAAAAAGAGATTCAAACAATTATTATTTCTAAAAGAAGTATTGATAAATCTTTTTATGAAGATCATTATTATCGTCTTTGCTTTCAAATTTTGTAAGAATAAATTTTTTTCTTTTATAATACAATTGCATTCTGATTTTTAATACCAAAAGAGTATTAAAATACTCCACAAATATTTTAAAAGTTGCATTTGTGAGAAGCCGGGGATTAGAGAGTAAAGCTCTAAACCCCTTTGATCAGCGTTGGGTTGGTAAAACCTGCTTACTTTGTCACTGGATGGATAGGAGGGTTATAAGTTGAGTGGGAAGGCCGCGGATAAGTTGATAGGGTGACTGTTCTCCAAAGAAAGACAGGTTACCATGTTAACGAATAACAAAAGTTTAATGAATACATAGGGAAAATACAAAGGAGATAAAACTGTCTACGGCAATAACTTGCATGCTAAATACAAGCTAAATACAGAGCTACAATACAGAGCTAAATAGGTCGCTTGTGAGACTAACAAGGGGACCTTATGGTCTCGGAAATTCGGTTTGGGATGAGACTTTGCAGGTTAGTAGTATACCTCAAGGATGTCCACCCAGAAGAATTGTAAAGCGCACTAACCAGAAGATTCCGAGAAAAAGGGCTCAAAAGTTTTAATCGCAGCTCATATACGGGTCGATTTTATACTATGGAAGTGCAGCGAAATGGCTGATTTTGTAGTGAACTTGCTTGCAACGTGGGCGATCTAGGTTTGATTCTAGCCTTGGCTAACGTTTTTTTTAAATTATTTTAAAAATTATAACAACTTTTAAATAATGTAAAAAAAAAAAAATTTAAAAAAAAAAAAGTTAGCCAAGACTAGGATCAAACCTAGATTGCCCGCGTTGCAAGCGAGTTTGCTATAGAATCAGCCATTTCGCTGCACTTCCATAATGTAAAATCGACCAGTATATGAGCTGCGATTAAAATTTTAGATCCCTTTTTCTCGGAATCTTCTGGCTATTGCACTTTACAATTCTTCTGGGAAACATCACCATCGAAGTGTTGTGACTTTGTGACTCTTCTTACCTCATAATTTAACCAATTTTGACGTTTCTCCCTGTTAATAACCATGTTTAGCTTTATTTTTGACACTTATTCAAAACATCATTAAAATTTGTTGATTTGTATGATTATTTGATCTTTTTTATCTATAGGTCAGAGGTCACTGGAACTGCCAGGTGGTGAGAAAAGAAAGTGGGTTTTTCCCCTTCGCAAATTTAACTGCATATTAATTTTTAATTTAATTAATTCAACCAATTAATTGGACCAGAATCTCACACATTAAACTGTTTAATTTCTAATGTTTTTGGTCATATTTAATCAACCTTCTTCAGAATAAATATATAAAACAAATGACAGTTGTATTCCAATAGCCATTCGAATGTACTATCATTTGTTTTATATGTTTATCCTGAAGAAAGTGGGTTAAATACAGTCAAAAATGTTAGAAATTAAACAGTTTAATGTTATTTTTAAGATATTTGTGGAGTGTTTTAATATTAAGCACTACATTTTTTAGTAGTTCTAAAACAATGCTAAAGACATCATCTATCACTGTCGTTGTTTGTATGAATAAATTTTTACCATATAGAATGCTATATAGATACATTATATATACGCTAGATTCTTATTAATTTGGCCATTCCTTGCACAAAGAGTGCCAGATTAGTAAATGTTGAATTACTGTGTATAGTCCTAAAGGTAATGATGTGATCTTTTGCCCTTCAGTACTGATTCTGTTTGGAGCTGTTCTGTTTTTATTATTCTAAAATTATATATAGTGATACAGTAATAGTAAGTTTAATTCTTTATTAAATTTAATGTTGTGAGTTCATTCTATGTATTTAAAAAGCATGAATAAGAGACAAACATATTATGATGAGGGGATATGCTGGATAATTGAGAAACTTGATTAGTAAGGGCTGGATGAGACTGTAATATGTTAGATATCATTAAAGTTGATTCCAATATCTGAAACTTTATAAACTGCAATCAGTTTTATTCTTATTCTTCTTGGAATATATTCATAAATTTAAATAGAAATATTCTCTCTTATTCACACCCAGATTCTTTAACATTACGAAGTCAACACACCTTAATACTGAGAAAGCACACTTATTCAGCTAAACATTTTCAACCCATTTCCATGGGCCATCATCAGGTTAAAGATGTTCGAATCAATGACTTTTCGAACACGTTCAAATTTAAATTATATTAGAACATATGTTGAAATAAAATTAAGTAAACAAGCATAATGAAATTAATACAATAAATAAGAAAAACAAAATAATATATAAATGAATACAAAACACGGTAATTCCCCACAATACAATATGTAAACATTTTTTTATATAGTAACTCAGGTTTTTATTGAGCCTGGTGGATGTATCATCTTACGAGTTCTTTCTCATTATATATTTCCATGCCAATAGTAAAATGGTTGCATCTTTATAGTTTAAACATTTATCATTTAAACTAGATCTGTAGATTTCACACTTCTCTGTTGTGGATGCTAGTGTAGGCAAGTGCACCTTTGCAATGATTCTGGCCTCTTCCCATTTAACTATGGATCCATCCGTCTGCGCTATTTTTTATAACGCTGTTGTATATCAGCTCTTTGCTACGTCATACTTATGTTCTTTTGCTACATCATACGTGAGATCTACAGATCTAGTGCTTGTGTAGACTTAGCAAAAGTAATAATAGGTAGGTTACCATAAAATTGCAATAGCCAAAGATCACTAGCAACATATCATTGTGCAAGGAACTGCCATATGCAAACCAGAGATATACAGGACAATATTCATTAAAAAACAAAAAGGCTGAATAAGAACAAGTATTAAATTTTTTATCTTTTGAGTTTGATATGCCTGTTTTCTGTTTTATCCAGTAGTCAACTGTTTGTAACTTTTTATGCTGTTTATTTTTAAACTTGTATAGGCTGTCAGTGGGAAATGACAGAAAGTGAGGGTCTTCCCCTCACTTTCTGTCATTTCCCACTTGAGCACAAAGAACATTGGTTGGGAAGATACTACTCCTGCCTCCCTTGTGTCTACATCCTTGCTAAGAATTATAATTGTTTGATTTTAGGGACTGTAAAAGATTCTATAGAAATGACTTTTGCTTATTTTCATTGAAGTCAATATTAAAGTAAAAATAATTTTTGTAAATATTGAATACTTTTAAATCCATTATTTCAGGATTTCAGTTAATCTAGCAATATATTTTTAAATTAAATTTGGTTTTTTGCCAAAATATATTATTAATACTAATATAAATCACACATTTATTTATTAAAGAATTAATTTTATATTTGTGTGGTAGTGAAACAATTGTAATGATTAATTTAAAATAATTGTTAAGCAGAATTTTAGTATTTCATCATTAATGTAATTAAATATATTAAATTTCAGTGGAATTATCCATGTTGGTAATGAAACATTTGTTATTCATCCTTTCTATGGTGGTGATCTTTCAGTGAGTATTTATTTTTAAATATGAAGTGCAAAATATTTTCAATAAAACTGTAAACTTTGTAAAACGGAAATCTATACTATGTTTGATAAGCTATTTTATATAAGTTGACATTTAATCACACTGAAAAACTTTTTATATATCAAATTTTACATGTTTCTTTAAGACATTTGTATAATTATAGAAATTTTGTAACTTAATACATTTCATCTTACTGATCATTGTATTATGCAAAACTAACATTATGGTCTTACCATTGAATATAACACAATAATTAATAGCCAAAAAGTCAAATAACATACTTTGGTTCCAATAATATTGTCCAGGTATGCCAAAGTATGTTGGATTTTTTCAGATTATATCTTGAATAAATTTTTAAACTAATTTTTCTTAAAGATAAGCCAAAGTCACCAACTTTTATAAATATTAATAATTAGAAAATTGATTTTAAAATTTATTAACTAATTTAGAAGCATTTTGAAAGAAAAATTTGATGTGGAATGGTAACTGAAACTGCAATGTTTGCATGCTAAGTAATTATGTTATTGATTACATTGTCCAGACTTCAATTTGATATTTATCTTTAGACATAAATAATTTTTAAATTTTTGTATAATAGATGAGTGGCTCTAGATAAAGACATCTCCAATTGGTGTAATGATAATTAAAAAGTATAGTCAGGTAATAATTTCAAAATTGTATACATATCTGCAGTGGTGCACTCAGGATTTAATCTTGGGGAAGCTGAGTTGATTGCATAGAAAATTTACATGCCAATGCAATAAAATTCCCACCTTAAGTGATTGCTAATTCGTAAGTAGTATCTATACTACAGATACAGAAGATATGACACAATATTAAAAAATGAAAAAAAGAATTTCAATTAGGAAAAGAGTTTTGGAAAATTTTCTAGTGTTTTTCCCCATTTCTTTGGATGGTGCCAGGGCTCCTTGGTCCTCCTCTGGGTGTGCCACTATCTGGATGCACAGATCAATATGTATAGTGTAACTGGTAATGTACCCACTTGATATGCAAGATTTGTGTATTCAAATTCAATTTTGGATTAAATTTTTTTCTAGATATTTTTAAATTTAATTAAACAAAAAATTAGTTTAGTAATTTATTCAGAACACAATCTCTGATAAAATTTATGTAGGTTGCCTTCAAGAAATTTAGGTGTTACCTAAGTGTAAACACTTACACTAATTTATACCCTTGTCGTTTTATTTGTTATATGTTTATTATTTAAATGCTTTTTTTATAACAATCTTAAATTTGTAAATTTTATTTGAAATGGTATTCAAATTTATGAAAATATTATATATTATCTTGGATTTCTTCATTGTGTTTCCATTTGTGCCAGCTTCACACATATTTTATATGTTTTTAACTATATTTGAAATAACAAGAATGTTATTAAATAAATATTCAATAATTTATGATTTTTGTTTCTAGAGAAGACATCCTCATGTTATATATCGATATTTTGGAGAAGTCAAAGAAAAACATACTTGTGGTAAGTATTGCTTTAAAATAAATATAAACATAAAAACGTTTTACACTTTCATTGTTATAATTTTGTAAATTAATAAAATATAGATTAATATTTTTATTAAGAGTTTATCATGCAAATTTGTAATCACACTTATGTGATTTCACAACTTTTTTATTTTTTTCCATTGTCTAGTATAAAATTAATACAGTATACAAACAACTAAAATATTTTTTCTTTGTTAAAATGCATGTTGGGTTTTTTAATTGTAATTCCTCTTCAGTTAGCATTCTTTTAAAACCCTCAATAAAGAATGTTAACTAATTATTTACTTATTTTGTAAATTTCTAAGACATGTATTTAAATAAAACTAATTTTTGCAAAAATTAAATAATCACTGACTCTAAAATTTATTAACAGTGTTAATGTATTGTTCACTAATTTTGGATTTTATTGAATTAATATTAAATATCACTTAAACCATATTAATTGTACATTTTAAGTGCTTACTTGGCATAAACTTAATAGAATAATCAGTTATACATTGTTCAATATTGTGCATTTTCTAATGTTTTAATTAGCTGTGTTCAGGGGAATAATGTAGAGCTAAGCACTTATATTTATTATCTTTTAACTTTAGTTTGTTATATCTATCTTATTTTACATATAAAATTTATTTTGGTGTTAATAGAGTGTATATAAAACATGTTAATAACGTTTATTCAAAATATGAAATTAATGTTATATGGACTTTAGAAGATACTGAAAAAATCAAGGGTGTATATCACATAGAAATCATATTTTATTGATTAAGATTGTTAAGCTTACTAATTTCTATAGTATATTATGTGTTGTTTAATTTAATTTTGTATTATCATTTTACAATGATCACACATTTTTCAGGTAATACAGGAATGCATGAATGGGGTTTTAAGCAATTTAGGATACATCCTGGAAGAATTAAAGTAAGAAAATAAAATTATAAAATAGGAAATTTATGTAATAATAATAGTTTAAGTTTATTTTTCTGTTAATAAGTTTTTCTAATAAAATTTTAATCTGTTATAAACAGAAAATAATTATTAAAATGTTAAAGTTGATAGAATATATTTTGTATGTTTTGTGCTAATGCACTTTGGACATAACAGGTCCCATTTCAGTCTTAATACATAGATCCTTTTCAGAGTTTGTAGGCATATGCATACAATTCATTAATTTTATAATAAAAACTTCTCAACATATATACATATGTGACAAAAAAAAAATCCACCAAATGAGAACATTTTAAGCAGGACACATAAACTTGAAAAGAAAATTTGTACTATTTGAAACAACATTCATAAAAATTGAATATAGTTTTTATTAAAAATTAAAATATAGTTTTTATATAGGAATTTCTTACAAAATGGGACATTATGATAATTATTTAAAAAATGGCACTTAAATTATTTTCTGATATTTTAAAATTACAAACGTGGTAGATGCATATACAAGGTCTGTTCAAAAAGTATCGGACCTTATTTTTTTCCGCGTAAACCAATGATGCGAGAGAGGCCTCCTTCGGTGGAGTTGTGGAGGGGACAGTCATGCACAGCCCTGAATTTTTTCCCGCCTGCAGAAAGCGTCAGTCGTTGGCAATCGGCGTATGAGTGAGGTCATGTAGTGCGCTCTCGTCGGATTTCACTAAGCTGGAAAATGACTGAACAACGTGAGCAGCGATATTACATCAAATTTTGCCAAAAACCTTGGCGATACCCGAGTGTAAACCATTCGCAAGATTCAGCAGGCTTTCGGGGACGATCCTCGAGGCCAAAAAAAGCGCGGCAGGTCCGCAGCAATATCAAAGGTCATGTTGACAGTTTTTTCGACTCTCGTGGGGTGGTGTGTCGTGAGTACGCACCACAAGGCCAAACCATCGCAAAGGAGTACTACCAGGAGGTCCTTCGTCGTCTTTCCGATACAGTGCGATGCAAACGATGGGATCTGTGGTCGATCAAAACTTGGCAGCTCCATCGTGATAACGCATCCGCCCATTCTGCGCATCTGATTCGGGCTTTCGTCGCCAAACACAATACTCCTGTGGTTCGTCACGCTCCGTACTCTCTCCACATGGCTCCGTGTGACCTTTGGCTATTTCTCAAGCTGAAAATGCCGCTAAAAGGAACCCAAATTTAGTCGAGAGAAGACATCATGCGAAATGCGACGGACCGGCTGATAACCATTCCAAAAGATGCGTTCCAGCAGTGTTTCCAGCAATGGCAGGAACGCTGGGAGAAGTGTATACATTACCAAGGAGACTACTTTGAATGGGATTAGGGTTTTGTACCTCAAAGTCAATAAATTTATTTTTGCCGACCAAAGGTCCGATACTTTTTGAACAGACCTTGTATGTTTCTAAAAGTATTGAAAAGAAGTTTTATTATCTTGGCAATCATACATAATGATAGCTTGTAACATTTGCAAAAAAGACTTCAAAATTTTCTTAAAAAATATATAAATAAAACTGAAATTATAACAGCTTCATTAATAATATGTTTTTATCATTCTAAAATTTTATAGAAACAAATATTTATAGTATTTAAATTTAAAGAAATGCTAAATATATATAAAATTTAAAAGTTTTAATCTTGTCAGCTTACATGCATTAAATAAATATCATAAGCTGTATGTTTTTAATAAATGTTAGAATAAATACTTTGTAAGCATAATAAAGCATTATTTATGAAAGATATTGAATTCTAAACTATAAATTTAATTCAATATGATTGATATTACTTGAAGCAATATCAAAATATTTAGTGAATTTATTTTTAATCTAATATAATTTAAAAATTTATTTTTATTATATATAGCGAGATGTGAGAGAAGTATTCAAGTTTATTGAATTAGGGTTAGTTCTTGATCAGGCAATGGTATGTTTTTTACATGCATAAAATTTTTTGCAATTATTTTTAAGTATAAATTTCTAGATTTTAATATAACTTTCTTATTTTAGTTCGATAATCGAAATGCAACAAGATCAGAAGTTGTCAATGATGCAATTCAAGTTGTTAACTGTGTAGATATGGTGAGTATTCTTTTAACTTACTGTAGCCAATGTGGTGAGGGATCATTGCTTGTAAATTAAACACTTCTTATTTTTCATCTTCTGTTAATACCTTATTTATTTTTCTGTCTTCTAATTTGAATTCAGTTAATGTTAAAATTAAGAATAAATAAATTTGTAAAATTTAATTTTTACTTGAAACAGTGTTAACTCTCTGAGACTAAACTTTACTTTGGGGTCTGTTAAAGAAGCAGATCTGATTACTCTGTGGGTTAGTGACCAAGAATCAATAACTGCTAGTGTAATGGAAATACAATAAATTTTAAGAAAAAAACAGTTAAACAAATAATTGGGCTGCAATTTGAAAAAAATGTAAATTTATAAATTGCCACTGTTGTCCATCTGTTTGTCTTTTCTTAATTTTGAGAATGGAGTTAGATAGATGAAATATGAGATCAGATATGGAAAGCTTATGGGCACAAGGTCCCAATTAACTATACACAAACTTCCAATGCAAACCTGAAGTCATGTAATTTCAATTCAAAAATTTCCCTGAAAGCAGTTAGATGACTTTACCACTCAATTGCTAAAGGAAAAGTATTATGTACAGGGGCAAGCCACTACTAATTTGAAGTGGAGAGCATATATTTTAAATTAAATTTAAAAATATATTAAAAATTACAGCCCAGCATTGTGATGATGTCACAATAAATAATTGCTTGTTTTTAATAAATGAGCAAAAAATGGAACAACAATGGTTTGTTACAATTAATAACTAAAATCAAGAACTCTTAAACTAGTATTATTTACTAATTAATTTAACAATTTTTTCAAATAATGTTTAACATTCAACAAAAAGTGTATATTTACAAAAAAGTAATGATAAATTACTGATAACAAATTCTGTAAAATTACACTTCAAGAACCAAATTCTTTCTTATCACAGATCAACTCATGTACTGTTACTAGAATACACCTCCTCTCTTTTCCACTTTGCTCTCATCTACTTATACACATTTAGTACAGTGATGTTATAGTCACAATCTTTTCATTTACACATTTCATCATTGTGCTTAATCTACATTTTTTTGTTTCTCATGATGACAGTAAACTCTTGACATAAAAAATTGCTTAAAATTTATTTATATGATGATTACATTGATTAAACAGTATGTTAATTTTGCTTTTCTGAGATTTGCTGGATGTTTTCTTGTCACATGGTTAATAGTGTTTTCCAGGAAGACTGTGGATGGAGAGATGTTTTAGACTTTTGTTTTCATGGTTGAGAGTGTAAACTAGTTGTCCAAAACTTAACATAAACAAAATAAACAGAAATGGAGTAGTGTTCCTTTTCATAAATTGTATGTATATATTTACAATTTCAGTCAGTTCCCTGCAAAGCATTTTCTTGCATAACTTTTGAGAATATTTGATAATACATACATACATATATNGTTTGTTAGGAATACACACAACTCTCATGCACTTCATTAAAATATAAGATTTGTTAAAGAATCAAACTATAAGTTTGTTTACTTTTCTTAGTCCATTTTTGATTTCGTAGTTTTTCTAATTTTCAGTTGAACTAATTAAATTTACGTACAGCCTTATCTGTAAAAAATGACAAAATGATTTATTTACTTTGCAAAAATTTTAATTTGTCCATTTTGTTCTGCATTATATATACCCGAAGATGTCTGTTATAAACATATGAAAACATTAGTAGAAATGTGTTAATTTGAAGTATGCTGGTGTAGGTGTTTGATATGTGTTTAAAAATGTTTACATTTTAATGTTCCTCTATCAATAATCTCTGCAAATTGTATCATCATCTCTGTTTTCTGAAATGTTAGTTATATAATTTACTAGAAAAATTCTATACCCTGCATGCCACTGAATAGCAACAGAAATATATGTTGCCACAAATTAACATATAATTACTTATGAGAAAATTCAAATTAATTTAATTATAAGTGAAAATTGTACTTAAATTAGCACTTTGGTTAATCGATAAAAGCAACAGAAAATTAACAAAAAATATAATTGTTGTTAATTATTGCTTTTATAATCCATTAATTTACATATTTTAAATTAAGCAAAATTATAATGTACAGTACAACTTATTTTTTTTAACAGTTTAAAAATATTTTGGTTAAAATCTGTCAGTTAATAATGCTTTATTAACTAATCATTATTTTATTAAATTTTACCTGTTGCTAAATAACTTCTGTTGATCAAGATTGTTATTATTATATCTTTCAAAATAATTTCTCTTTTGTTAATTTTAAAAAGTTACAATTGATATAAAATAAGGTCCTTAACCTAAAATTTATTATTATTATGATGGTGATAAAAAGATAATCTTTTCATGAGTTTATTTTTATATTAGGTATAATAATTTGTTTAGATTGTAATAAAGATTAACATTATGATAGATATCTAAATTATTATAAATATTACTTACTTTATAATGTACAGTATTTCAGAACTGTGAATACCAGAGTTTCTGTAGTGTATGTAGAGACGTGGGCTCATGGAGATCAAATAGAAATTAACAATGATGTTCGTCAAACTTTGCTGAATTTTATGGAGTATGCCTCTCGAAAATTATATAAAGTTGCAAAAGATGCCACTCATTTGCTAACGTACGTATATCTGATATTCAAAAATTACATATAAAATTTATTAAATCCTTGTTAAAATAAAAGAAAAGACATTTTTAATTTTTAAATGTACATTAAACTCAAATATTTCATTAATTTTTTTATATCAAGCAATTTATTTTATACACTAATATTTAATACAAAAAAAGGAAATAAAGAACTTAAAGAAAGTAAATATTGGATCAGATAGTTTGCTCTTTAATTAAATTTTTTTGGTATGTGATTATAAAAATTTACAAGTTTTTAACTTTATTACATTTATTTATTAGTTTTGCTGTCAAAATGTGTATATTTTTTCTTATATTTCCACTAAAAGTAAATATTGTATTATCTGCAAAGTAAAAGAAAAACTGTGAAGAATGTAATAATATAAAATTTCTACTTTCTTTAGTTTTAATTTATTTTCAAATTATGATAAATTTTTAAATTTATTCTGACCAAACTGTGATATGCTTATGTTAACTCATTTGTATAGATCAGTGTTTCCATACTATAAGAGAACAATAAATCAAGAACAACTTTAATCTGGTCAACAAGGCTGTGCTTTTACAGTTTACTTTTGGGTGTCATCTTACCATGGACTACCCTTTTTTCTCTTATCTCATAAAATATGGTTGAGTTTTGAGATTGAAAGATTGGGTCACAAGTAACAAATAGAATTATTTGTAGGGCTCTAGACTACTACATTTAGGCAACTTACTACTTTTTGGGTTATTTTAAAAATGATTTAGGCTACATTTTGAGGAATTCTGCTTTACTTTTTATAAAACCTATCTAGCAAGTTGTGAGGTTCTCACCAGACACATGCTATTAACTTGCAGTTTGTTTATATTATTATTATTAATTAATGAAAATATCATTCTGTGTATGTAGCCATATTTTGTTTGCTTACTAAATTACATCAGTTACATGGTATTTGGTGTATTGTACAGAAATATGTAAATCTTGTATAATTCAAAACTCAATAATTTGAAGTCGTGGTTATTTCATCCTTTGAATTTCAAACTAACAACAATTTCCTGTATTATAAAATTATTTACAGGAAAAAATTAAATAGCCCAGAACAACTTTCACTCACAAGAGGTACTAGGGAAGTTGATCTTGTTTAAATTTAAGCACTCTTGTGATTTTTGTATATAATTTGTTTCATAAATATTCTTAATTTGGGGAAGTCAGATGGTGCAGGGATTATCTACTTTAAATTAACAATGGAAAATAGATTTCCTCTCCTTTTATAATGTTGTGGTTGGTTTTTTCCTTCAAGTTTGTTAGGAATACACACAACTCTCATGCACTTCATTAAAATATAAGATTTGTTAAAGAATCAAACTATAAGTTTGTTTACTTTTCTTAGTCCATTTTTGATTTCGTAGTTTTTCTAATTTTCAGTTGAACTAATTAAATTTACGTACAGCCTTATCTGTAAAAAATGACAAAATGATTTATTTACTTTGCAAAAATTTTAATTTGTCCATTTTGTTCTGCATTATATATACCCGAAGATGTCTGTTATAAACATATGAAAACATTAGTAGAAATGTGTTAATTTGAAGTATGCTGGTGTAGGTGTTTGATATGTGTTTAAAAATGTTTACATTTTAATGTTCCTCTATCAATAATCTCTGCAAATTGTATCATCATCTCTGTTTTCTGAAATGTTAGTTATATAATTTACTAGAAAAATTCTATACCCTGCATGCCACTGAATAGCAACAGAAATATATGTTGCCACAAATTAACATATAATTACTTATGAGAAAATTCAAATTAATTTAATTATAAGTGAAAATTGTACTTAAATTAGCACTTTGGTTAATCGATAAAAGCAACAGAAAATTAACAAAAAATATAATTGTTGTTAATTATTGCTTTTATAATCCATTAATTTACATATTTTAAATTAAGCAAAATTATAATGTACAGTACAACTTATTTTTTTTAACAGTTTAAAAATATTTTGGTTAAAATCTGTCAGTTAATAATGCTTTATTAACTAATCATTATTTTATTAAATTTTACCTGTTGCTAAATAACTTCTGTTGATCAAGATTGTTATTATTATATCTTTCAAAATAATTTCTCTTTTGTTAATTTTAAAAAGTTACAATTGATATAAAATAAGGTCCTTAACCTAAAATTTATTATTATTATGATGGTGATAAAAAGATAATCTTTTCATGAGTTTATTTTTATATTAGGTATAATAATTTGTTTAGATTGTAATAAAGATTAACATTATGATAGATATCTAAATTATTATAAATATTACTTACTTTATAATGTACAGTATTTCAGAACTGTGAATACCAGAGTTTCTGTAGTGTATGTAGAGACGTGGGCTCATGGAGATCAAATAGAAATTAACAATGATGTTCGTCAAACTTTGCTGAATTTTATGGAGTATGCCTCTCGAAAATTATATAAAGTTGCAAAAGATGCCACTCATTTGCTAACGTATGTATATCTGATATTCAAAAATTACATATAAAATTTATTAAATCCTTGTTAAAATAAAAGAAAAGACATTTTTAATTTTTAAATGTACATTAAACTCAAATATTTCATTAATTTTTTTATATCAAGCAATTTATTTTATACACTAATATTTAATACAAAAAAAGGAAATAAAGAACTTAAAGAAAGTAAATATTGGATCAGATAGTTTGCTCTTTAATTAAATTTTTTTGGTATGTGATTATAAAAATTTACAAGTTTTTAACTTTATTACATTTATTTATTAGTTTTGCTGTCAAAATGTGTATATTTTTTCTTATATTTCCACTAAAAGTAAATATTGTATTATCTGCAAAGTAAAAGAAAAACTGTGAAGAATGTAATAATATAAAATTTCTACTTTCTTTAGTTTTAATNGGTATTTTATGACCGCACGAGTCTCTGTCTTCTCCATTTTTGACAAAGCATGTGCACATTGACTATCTGCTAAGCTGTCGTGGCAAAACTTTACGACAAATCAAGCGGAAATTGGTATCGTATCTTTAGCAAGGATGACTGAATTATTCCCGCCAAAAATTAAATTGATCGCAGCGCCGCATATAGGCAAGGCCACAAACTTTTCGAATAGCCCTCATAATTCTGTTTTAAAAATTGTTCAGATAAAATAAATTGCTAGATTAAAGGAAACTTCTCAAGATAAATTTAGAACCCATTCATTCATTGATTTATGAAGGAAATAATAAATATTTTAAATTAAAATCTGGTATGTTCATTTATGTTCAGATTGAAACACTTTCAAAACAAATATGATCATTACAGATAAGAATGTTTTAGATCAGAAAACTCCAATCTTTTTCTAGGAAGGGCCACATGACCTGTAAAAGACAATTCTGGGGGGCCAGACACAAAAGATATAGTCAAAGATTAGGATTTTTTTTATTTCTGAATAACAATGGACATAAATTGATGTGAAATTTGTAATTACTTTTTCAAAAGGACATATCAAAATGCATTTTCTAAGCAAAGATAGAAGCAAAGATAGAAAATATCCCTTATGAAAACTTCTTAAGACTTAAAATTTCTTCTGGCAGCGATCTGTAAAAATTTAACAAACTCCCTTCTTTAAAGAGCTTTTTACTTGTATAAAAATTGTTTGTGGCAAGTCTGTTAATTCTAATTGACTTTTGAAAAGTTCATTTGTTTTTAACTAGTCAAATATTGATGATAAAACACATTTGGTGAAAATGAACTATAAAGATTGGTAAATATACCTTGTCATAGGTTAGAGACCCCACTTTATATCACTTAAATTGTTATAATTTTTAAAATATAATGTGTACTAGCTATCATATAAATGATAGCTAGTAAACATTGTATTTTAAAAAATCTGTTTAGTAAATATAGGTTGAAAACTCAACCATTACTGCGATAAATAATCCAACAATAGAATTTTTGATAGTTTGTGAATCTGTAGGAAGATGCCAAGGGTGCATGGAAATAGAAATGGAGGACATAAAGAACACTTCTTGTAAATATCAATATAAAGGGTTGACGCTGCGAGTGAATATCAATATAAAGATTTGGCAAGGTTATTTTTTTCATAACATTAATCATTCTTATGTTACTAATATGCAAAATTGTTAATATCTCAGAAATGGTTGAGTTTTCAATCTTGTTTACTCAGTTTTTCAAGCTTACAAGGAGAACATCACTACATGCAAACCATATAATACTTAGCACTAATGTATAATTTGTATTTTACTTTTTTATGAGAAATAGAAATATCAAGCATACAGAAGTATCCTCTTAAGTGGCAAAACAGCATATATTTCACTACCAAATAAATGTTAGTACATTAGACCCCCCCCTATAATATGGTAGATACATTCTGTTTTATATGAATTTGTGTTTTACGATCACTTAAATACATGAGCCAATCACAGCCTGGCACGCATACAGTTTAGGGACTACGGCTGTTTGAAAGGTTTTCTTCCATAAAATTAATTGATTCTAGACTAATTTGACTCAACATTTCCAAAACATGTATAATTTTTTGGGAATAATCCATATAAACTATGCTATAAACAAAATTTGTAGGATTACTTACCGAGTGAGCACCGTTCGACAATGCCATTGCTGAAGCTTGTTTTTGTCATGGAGTGGCGCATCGAATGGCGGGCACGTGTTTTCTAATGTTAGTTTTCTGTGAAAAATTTGCTGAACTTTGGAGACATCATTAATATAAATATAATTTTTATGGACATTAAATAATAAATGGTTTTTAATAGGTCCGCTGCTCGTTTAGACTTAAAGGTTTGTGCAATATTTGCTATTGGTCTAGATTCGACCAATCCTGTCACAACACAAGGCGGCGGCGACATTTTACCGTATTATACGAGTCTCTTTTAGTGTGTTTATATGAATACAATCGCAATTTTTTCGCTGTTATATACGAATTTGTATTATATGAACCCATTTTATAGGGGTCTACTGTACTAAGTATTACACTATTTTCATGTAATGATGTTTTTCTTGTCAGTATAGATTTTATTATGTATTGTATAAATGCTGAATGCTTACTTTAACATTCTGTTTAAACACTTTTTTATTTCACATATTATTTATAATAATTCTTATGATAATAATTATTATATTGTACAAATGTTAATATATTTAAATATTTATTGAATTATAAAAGTTGATATACTTTAAGCTTTTCATATTGCAAATGTTCGTAATACACATCAATGAAAATGCAATAATTTTTTGAATGCATTAACATAAAAATTGATACATTCAATAGTTAAGATACTAAACAAGGATTTATTGTTTTAAAAGTACATTATATTGATATTTTATTTTGATTTTCATCATAATTTTAATTTAAATAATTACAGAGGTCATCATTTTAAGGGAACAGAAGTCGGAATGTCTGTTCCTGATAGTATATGTACAGCTAAAGCAGTAGGAGTTAGTCAAGTAAGTTATTAAACTGTGTTTTAATGCACTTGGATAATTATAATTAAAACACTTTAATTACTTTATTATATATGTTAATATATAAAAAAAATGTTGCAAAATATATATTTAAAAGATAACTTCATTTGCAAATATTCAGAAATTATCTGAAAAAAATTGGATATAAAAAGTGGTTAAATGAACATTTTCCAAGAAATAATTAAATATTTAAAAAATTTTTGCTTAAAACACAGTTTTAGTAGTATTAGAGATAATTACAAAAAATAAAATATTTTGCTTTATTAGATTGAAAAATATTTGTCACTATATTATTTAGTTTGAACCTGTTTCTCATGTTCAGGATACAAGCATTCATGAACCACATCTTGTAGCAAGTACAATGACACATATGCTAGGACATAATATTGGAATGAGCCACGATCAGTTTGACAGTGAGTGTGCATATATCAAAGACATTTTTTATTTTAAAAAATATGCAAAAATATTTTTTATTTTACTTGATCTTAAATATTTTAATTTTTTTTACTACAGGTGATTGTGAATGTCAAGATTGGTGGGGATGTATTATGGCTCAGACAATACTGTAAATATCAATTAAAACTTTAGTGGAAGTTTAGTATAATGATATAATATGAAAACTTTGTAATTTTTATTATTTTTAATTTAAAGTGGTACCAACAAGATACAACCATATCACTTTTCAAAGTGCAGTTTGCAGGATTATGTTAATGCTCTTCGTATTGGTCATGGAATTTGTTTATTTAATAAACCAAATCAGGTTTTAATTATTTTCCTAAATACAGTTAATCATTTTAATATTAGTTATTAATTTTTATATTCTGTCTGGCAGTTGGAAGATTTTAAGACGTGTGGAAATAAAGTGATTGAAGAAGGCGAGCAATGTGATTGCGGAAGTATTGAGGTAAATCATTAAAGTAATGGTTAACATTCATTTATCATTAATAATAATAATAATAAAATACAAGACTTAGAATCTGCAGAATTTAATATTAAAACAAATTGAACTAAAGATATACAAATTATTTATATTTTTTCGTCTAAAAATTGATGAAATAAATTTATGATAAAATAGTCCAAGATAATAAGTTTACTGAAATTTCACAAAAAAATAGAAAAAAAACACTAAAATAAATTAAAAGCCTCTTCACATTTCTTTGCTAAGCTTCATTTCCACATTACAAGAAACTATTTCAGAAACAAACACCAGAAAAAATTTCTAGAAATTTTTGCTTCAAATGGATTCTGGATGGAAAAAAAAGAGTTGAAAATGTGTATATAAACATTCCAAAGCCCAATATTTTAGTAATATTCAAATGATTGCCAGATTAAATTAGGCTACTTTACTGCTATTATTTTAAATTAAATTCTAAATAATTTGGTACTACAGGCATTTGGCATCATCTCTTATTATAATTAAATTAATATTTAATAAATAATTTTGAATATTCTGGAAGAAAAGAATCTGCCCAGAGTAGGACTCGCACTAGCAACACCTGCTTTACCCAGCAAGGTGTGTATATAGTGTATATATATATATGTAAGCGTATATGCTTGATATACTTATATATATGTATATATCTTTTGGGTAAAGTGTTAGCTGGCTAAGTGCCATTGTGGAGATGTACTTAGGCTAAGGGTGTAGGATTTGTTCTTAGCTGGTTCTGTGATTAACCATGTAAGGTTATATCTAAATTTAAATACATCTGGCGACAAAGGCTTGCTCATGGTTCGGGTGGCGCAACTGACAAGCAGAGGTTGTGGGTTCAAGCCCCATTCTGTGCCAATTCTTTTTTTCCAAGTGAATCTAAAATTATTTAANTCCTCGTTAATCGATTCAGAACGATTTTTAAATGTTTTTGTTTTTGATAAAATAAATAATATTTGCTTATGGAACTAAAGAGCAGCAGCTTCACATCCAAAGAGCCGCATGTGGCTCGCGAGCCGCAGGTTGCTGACCCCTGCACTATCCTATCATGTATCTACGATACATTGATGATATTTTACTTGCATGGGATAGCTCTGCAGAGGATTTAGACAAATTTATTCAAATGCTAGCTTCAATATATCCTTCTATAAATTTCACAGTAGAAGAGGAGCAAGAAAACACAATTTCTTTTTTAGATTTAGAAATGCATAGATATTCGGAGCTAACTTTTGCGGTCCACCATAAAAACAACAGATGGCCAGATATTATCCCTGTAACTGCTTTCCAACCCCCAAGCTTTTGTTAACTCTGCTATCACTTCACTTATTTGGAGAGTGCTCCTCATTCCATCTTCCCAGACATTAATAGATGAAGAATTCTAATTATCAGTGATGCAGTCACATTATTTCAATTCAAAAATTTTCTCCTGGGTCCTTAGTCTCAAGTTTTTATGTTACAACTCCCAACATGTTGAACGTGTCACGTGGTACCATCTCACACTCTGACATCAAATTGGTAGTCTCAAGTTATAACTCACGTGCTTTCCCATCTCATCATGTGAGTTCCTACTCACTTTGAGTTGAGCATGTGAGATCTCTACATGAAAGTGAAAATGGCTGACGGATATGCTATTCTGATCACAATCAAAGCATTAGAAAGAACTGAAAGAGTTGTTTAATTAAGAAGGCAACAAATTACTCGACCATGAGTAGATGCCATTTCTTTCCATGTCAAGTCAACACTAATAAAAAGTTTTAATTCATAATTAATAAAATTATACAACAAATTTTGCCAAAAATAAAAAGAAGTATTTAATTCATCGAAAAAGAGAATTCAAATATAGTAAATTATTAGGAGCATATACATTATATTAAGATTATTTATTAATCAGAAATGTTAAGTTCTGATTAATAAATAATCTTAATAAACAAAACAATTTAAGAAATAGATCAAGGAAGAAAACTATATGAAGTAAGGATTAAATTAAAATACTTTTTCCATTACACAATGGATTTTTTAGCTCCAACACATGCAATTAATTTTTCAACTAATTCTCTCTACAAATCTAATTGTCTTTTTCTTGTAAATTCATTGTTGAATTTTCCACTGTTTGTTTTCTTATTATTTTCTATATATGTTACTAATATTTCTTTTTTGTTCTTCACTTATTTTTAAAAATAAAACATTGGAAGTTTCCATTTTGCTTCTGCATACTCTATTGCTATAAGTCAAAATTTTAACTGTAACACATGTAAACTAATCATGTTGATTTGTTTACAACTTGTTACAGTTAATTTGATTGGTCGAATCATGAGTCTAACTTCAGACTACCAGTTATGTGAGTCATAGTAAGACGAGTGAGTTCAATGACGTCAATTTGAGTACAACACAAAAAACGCAAGACTAAGGGCCCTGAATGGAGTTAGATGACTAGCATGACTCTGTTGCTAACAGGAAAAGTATGTTATACTCAAACATTTAAATAAGTTCAAAATTTCCAAAAGCTCAAAAGCTTTAGAAGACTTCTTCAAAGGCTTTGTTACAATTTTGTAGTCATTCAAAGGTTTTATTTCAATGATAACACAAGTAGTTCTGAAAAACATTTAATTTGAAAGAAAATTTGGACTTCTTCAGTAATTCTAGCATTTCACTATTCTTTATACTTATTATGGAGTTGTACAACCTGCTTAATTGTGTAAATAAATTGTCATAACATTAGTAAAATATATGTTGAAAAACAGATAAAAATGATTAGAAAATACATACAAGAGAATTACACTTTTGAAGATATTTACCTAATATTCTTATATAGACTATATAAAAAGAAGACCTGCAAAACAAGTTATATCTACAGTGCATGGTAATATTACTTGGATTTGACTTGATTTTAAAGGGCTAATAATATATACAATATTATAAACAACAGTGATGATGTTTTGGCCTTACACTGCTTCAGAAAATATACTTAGTAAAGAATAAGAACTATAGCAAAAATTCAATATAATTTGTTTTGTGTGCCAGCTCTTCATATATTGAAACTTTAATTTACAATGGCAAATTATTTGGGTTTTGCTTTTAATGATTTGCATTCTCAAAAATTTTCTAATTATCATTGTGTTTTCTTGCTCCTCTTCTACTGTGAAATTTATAGAAGGATATATTGAAGCTAGCATTTGAATAAATTTGTCTAAATCCTCTGCAGAGCTATCCCATGCAAGTAAAATATCATCAACGTATCGTAGATACATGATAGGATAGTGGATTGTTAAAGGTGCATGAAAAATACGATTTTCTATATTCCTCATAATGAGTTCTGCTAAAATAGGTGACAAGCGAGTACAAGTGGCTGAGAGATAGAATCGGTGCCTAATCCTCGTTAATCGATTCAGAACGATTTTTAAATGTTTTTGTTTTTGATAAAATAAATAATATTTGCTTATGGAACTAAAGAGCAGCAGCTTCACATCCAAAGAGCCGCATGTGGCTCGCGAGCCGCAGGTTGCTGACCCCTGCACTATCCTATCATGTATCTACGATACATTGATGATATTTTACTTGCATGGGATAGCTCTGCAGAGGATTTAGACAAATTTATTCAAATGCTAGCTTCAATATATCCTTCTATAAATTTCACAGTAGAAGAGGAGCAAGAAAACACAATTTCTTTTTTAGATTTAGAAATGCATAGATATTCGGAGCTAACTTTTGCGGTCCACCATAAAAACAACAGATGGCCAGATATTATCCCTGTAACTGCTTTCCAACCCCCAAGCTTTTGTTAACTCTGCTATCACTTCACTTATTTGGAGAGTGCTCCTCATTCCATCTTCCCAGACATTAATAGATGAAGAATTCTAATTATCAGTGATGCAGTCACATTATTTCAATTCAAAAATTTTCTCCTGGGTCCTTAGTCTCAAGTTTTTATGTTACAACTCCCAACATGTTGAACGTGTCACGTGGTACCATCTCACACTCTGACATCAAATTGGTAGTCTCAAGTTATAACTCACGTGCTTTCCCATCTCATCATGTGAGTTCCTACTCACTTTGAGTTGAGCATGTGAGATCTCTACATGAAAGTGAAAATGGCTGACGGATATGCTATTCTGATCACAATCAAAGCATTAGAAAGAACTGAAAGAGTTGTTTAATTAAGAAGGCAACAAATTACTCGACCATGAGTAGATGCCATTTCTTTCCATGTCAAGTCAACACTAATAAAAAGTTTTAATTCATAATTAATAAAATTATATAGCAAATTTTTTCAAAAATAAAAAGAAGTATCTAATTCATCGAAAAAGAGTATTAAAATGATAGTAAATTATATGTATAAATTATTAAAAGCATAGACACTATATTAAGATTATTTATTAATCAGAAATGTTAAGTTCTGATTAATAAATAATCTTAATAAACAAAACAATTTAAGAAATAGATCAAGGAAGAAAACTATATGAAAAAAGGATTAAATTAAAATACTTTTTCCATTACACAATGGATTTTTTAGCTCCAACACATGCAATTAATTTTTCAACTAATTCTCTCTACAAATCTAATTGTCTTTTTCTTGTAAATTCATTGTTGAATTTTCCACTGTTTGTTTTCTTATTATTTTCTATATATGTTACTAATATTTCTTTTTTGTTCTTCACTTATTTTTAAAAATAAAACATTGGAAGTTTCCATTTTGCTTCTGCATACTCTATTGCTATAAGTCAAAATTTTAACTGTAACACATGTAAACTAATCATGTTGATTTGTTTACAACTTGTTACAGTTAATTTGATTGGTCGAATCATGAGTCTAACTTCAGACTACCAGTTATGTGAGTCATAGTAAGACGAGTGAGTTCAATGACGTCAATTTGAGTACAACACAAAAAATGCAAGACTAAGGGCCCTGAATGGAGTTAGATGACTAGCATGACTCTGTTGCTAACAGGAAAAGTATGTTATACAGGGGCAAGACACTTCTAAAATTGAGAGCATCATGATGAAAAATTGCAGCCCAGCATTGTGATGATGTCACAACAAATAATAGATCATTATTATATTTTTGTTACTTCAGAAAATTGTATAGGGGTATTTTTAAACAAAAAGTAGTGTTCAATATAGATATATTTTATTACACATACATACAATATTATTACAATGGGTTATCACACACATCGTTTTGTTGTAATAATCCCTGTGATAACTCTTTCACTGTAATAATATTCTATGTATGTGTAATAAAGTATATCTGTATTAAATATCTTAAAAAAGGGATTAAAGGCTTATTGTTAATTAAAAGTAATATTGCAAAAATTATTGTAATATTTACTCAAGATGAAGTCGTTTAATGTAGGATATGAGTCTTAAGAATATTAAGAATATTAAATTCTTTCTGAACATAAATATAATGTGAATTGACTCTACTAGCATTTATTCTTAAGTGTTATATGAAATTATAAATTGTAACTAGTATCATAACTCATAAATTTGAGTAGATTTCTGAAATTATAGTGTTTCACATCTATCAGGTGAACAAATAAAAAGTGGACTTGAGAGAGGTAATGTAAGATGTTTGGTAAAGCTGTGACTGTATTCTTATTATTGTTGCTTAAATTAAGTGTGATAACTGGACATAGTGTACATTGCAGAACAAAATTTTTCTAATTGAATGATACAGAAAGATACCAAAGACAGAAAGTTACCAAAAATCATATTTACATACTAGAAAGGAATTGATCAAATAATATATTAACATACTTTATGAAGTAACTGTTCAGAGTGAAATCAATTAAAAATTTTAGAATATTTTTCAAAACTGATGGAAATGAGTTTTCTGTTAAGAATACTGTATTCAGTGAGATATTTGAAAAGTAATATGTAAAAGTTATAAACTGATTTAAAATTAAAAAGATCTGAATTTTAAGTAAATTTATTTCTCAAATTTTGAAAATAATTTCAAAAATTTTTAGTTTTTTCAAAAGGATTTTGTAAAATTAAGAAAGAAGAAATGAATAGTATTTTATTCAGTATGAGTGCAGTTAAAAATTCTAATGAGTTTGACATTGGACTAATTGGCAAATCATATTCTTATCAAATTGAATATTTAATGGGTTCTGGCTAATTAAGGGTAAAAATATTTAAAATCATCCTTGCCTTTAGAAGTATATTTTTATGAACTTATTAATAAGTGGTAATTTATGTGATCTATGTATAACAAAAAAGGAGTTGTCATAAACAAAGTTATCTAAGAAAAGAAATATTTAGGCATCTTTAGAAGAGAATCCAATACAAATTTAAAATGTTTATACGAAGAAATTATGTTATCTTATTTCGAAATTTGAACTGAGATAAGCCAATTTTGATCTTATACTATAAATGGTTGTCTATGAATCTTATTTGTTTGTTTGTTTAGAGTTTTAAATATTCCTTGAATCCATAGTAAATAAATGTTCAAGATTTAAGCATTACTCACAATGCATAGTAGATAATGACAAGCACAGCATTGCCAAACTTCCTCATACTATTTCTCTTTTTGTTTGATCATTCTATAAATATAATATATATTTGATTGATTTTATATATAAATATTAAACTTATTATTCTTTTAAATTTAAAGATTTATAAACTGATAGAACTTTTATTTTAGTTAAAGCCAAGTGGACATCTTTGTAGAGAAGCAATTGATGAATGTGATATTCCAGAATACTGTGATGGAAAAGATGGACAGGTAATTTAAATTAAATTTATCAATTATTTATTTCAGGTTTAACAGTAATTTTCACTGTTTTTTTTTATTTATTCATGTTATTGAATTAACCAAATATGAATTCACAATATAAATATATGTTAAAATATGAACTTGATTTAATACTGCATTAAATTGTATTGAAATAAGAATAAAATCAATTTGTTCTTATTTTATTATTATTATTTATTATTGAAGATAAAAGTAAGTAAATATCAGTAATTTTCAAATTTAGATCAATAAATTATGCAACACTGCTTTGTATGGATACCAAAAACATATGATTTTTTGTATCCATACAAAGGAGTCTTGCATAATTTATCTATCAGAAATTTAATTGAAGAAAACTATTTAAAATATTATTAAAAGTAATTTGTATATATTTCAATAGACAACTAAAATTTGTACAGTGGAGAAAAGCTAAATCAATTCAATGTGATATTTTAATTATTAAATGTAAATTAGAAGATACAATAAAAAAAAGTTATATTTGAAATCAATGTTTTTTAATAACTAAAAATTGATAAATTATACATAATTACAATCAATAAAGATTTCTTGCCCAGTGCCACTATTTAAATATAATGAAATTTAACGTTTTCATTTGCATATTATTATACAATAACAGTTTTGTTTATTAAAAATAGATAAATAGATAAAAATATTATAAAATAAATTAACATAATTTTTAAAATACAAAATGATGATTAGAAAGTTCCAGGAATGAGCATGTAAAATAAAAATATTAAAAATATGTTTTTGTAATTTACATATGATAATTTTAATGCGTTTTCATGATAGTAATTGTGGAACTAGCTCTCATACAACATTGCAATAGTTCTTATTTTTATTTATAAAATAGCAAAACTTCTAAGACAGATTTTTAAAATATGTCTTCGAACTTTTTTGAGGTTTAGAAGGAACAGAAAATATGCATTAAAATGAATTGTACAACTGCAGAAATGTTCAACATGATAAAATAAGCTTTTGAAGAGATGTTATGAATGGTATAAACAATTTGAAACTTCGATTGTTGGTTATAGCAACTTCTTTATGTAGTAGATGACCCAAATCCACAAGAAATGACAAAAACATTGAAAACGGTTGATCAATTGCTAGTGCAAATTGTAGTGCAACCATTTGAGAAATTGCACAATAGCTGGAGATATTTGTAGGGACATGTCATACTATCATAATGTAAGATCTTAAGCTGAGACATACACTTTGCTGATGTATATCTCAGCTTACATCTGACAGACTGCAGAAACAATGATAAAACAAACTACAGTTTTCTGCAACACCCTATTCCCATGATTCTAATGACTTTTTTTCTTTACCAAAGTAGCAAAAAACTTTAAAAGGAAAACTAATAGAAAATGAATAGAAGAAAATTTTGTGATTCTTGGAAAAAAAACTGAATTTTCTAAGGGTTTCCTGAATTTGAGAAATCATTAGAGAAAATGTATCGAAGCTCATGGTGATTATTTTAAAAAATAGGATATGAAAATAAATTTATTTAATAACATGTTTTGAATTTTTTATGATTCCTGGAACATTTTGAACTCATCTTATATTTATATATTTTTTAAAATATTATTATTCTTAAGGGAATTTTGTACAATTTCTTGTTACTTTATTTATTGATTTACAACATGGCCCTTAAAATGGTCTTAATAGTTCAAAAAGATTCTTAAACCTTTTAAATTTTTAAATATTTTTTATTAAATTTAGTGCCCAACTGATCTATATAAAAGAAATGGTGATCCATGTAAAAATGGTGTAGGATTTTGCTTCTATGGTCGTTGCCCAACAGCTGATGAGAGATGTGAATATATTTGGGGATATGGTAAGTAGAATTTTAATCATTAAAATATAATGAAAATTAAAAATTAATGAAATAGATGTAATTAAAACTTTCATTCATTAAATTTTTCTTTATTAATGGTTTGTGTTTATTTTTTATTTAAAATAATGTATATGAATATTATATAAATTTCCAAAATTATTATACAACTAGTAGATGAGTTTGGCATTGCTCAGGCAAGTAAGTTAATTCTCATTATAATGGAGAATTAACTTACTTGATGATAACCTTATTTGAATAAAATGATTAATTTTAAATTCTAAAATCTAAAAAAGTTGTTTCGGACATTATATTTCGAATTTTTCAAATTTGGAACAAATTCAAATATTCCTTCGAATTCGTTTAATTTGAATTTATTGTTTTTGGATTATATGAAGACTGGAAATGATTAAAATATTTATTAATTTCCAAAATGTATACTATACAGGGTGTATCAGTATAGCATATCAGTATACAAACTTTCAGGAGAGATAGAGTACACTTAGATGATGGAAATTGCAGTAATGGCAACACAGAACACAAGAAAGGAAGGACACGAACAGGGTGAGAAAACATGTTTATTATTCTTAGTACAGCAAAAATCAAAGAAGGTGTTCGAAATTACGACCCCAGGCCGTGATGCAGGCCTCACATCTCCAGTGCATTGAAGACCTGACATTGTTGAAAATACCGGGCGTGTCTTTGACTTCCCCAGCAGCTGCCACGATGCGGGCAACAAGTTCCTCCACACTGTTAACAAGAGTTTAGTACACCATGCATTGCTATGTGATTTCCCTTTGTCTAGGTGTACTCTGTCTCTCCTGAAAGTTTGTAACCGCTGTATTGATACACTCTGTCTGTGCCACTATTTACTTTACTTCTTTATTATTTACACTTTATACTGACTAAAACTAACTTTCTCTTCTTTTTCCTTCGGAAAGTTGAATTTCCAAAAATATTCAATTTTACAAGGTCTCTGACGGCTTTTCTTTTCCACTAGACTTATTACACTATCAATTAGAAACAGGACAATATTTAGAAAATCATACATTTATTTCCTAGAGTATGCATTTCGGACTTCAAGTCCCTTTTCAACTCTTTGTGATGTAAATGGTTAAGAGAAGCATAGAAATGGTGACAATTGATAACATACAGATAATAATTATTAATTTACAGGTGTTTGAGTAGATATGACAGTACAATACATAAAGTAAAAAACAAGTGCACTGTTAAAACAATAAGATTATAAACATATTTACAGTAAAATTGTAACACGATGAGACGATTCACAGAAAAATCTCTTACCCTACTAAAACACAGTCAAAATGCAAAAAACCACATCTAAAATAGTACAACAGAAGCTGAGTTCTTCGAGGTAATCCTTAACCCTCTACCTCTTCCCCATGGGGGATTTTCAAAAATTTTTTTATTAGGGTGCATTCTTGTAGTGTACCCTACTAAGACGCAGTTAAAAATAAAAAGTCGCATCTGAAATAGTCCAGTAGAAGCTGAGCTTTTCAGGATAAGCCTTAATCCTTTTCCTCTCCCCTGTGGGGAAGAATTTTGAAAAATCCCTTTTTAGTGTACATTCTCATGACATACCCTGACGTATATCAGATTTCAACTTTCAACTCCTAACCGTTTGGGCTCTGCTTATCATCATCATCATCATCATCAACCCATCTCAATTATATTATAAGATATAATCCACTTACTGCTTACTGTTATCAGTTATTCTAATGTTATCAGAATTAGCACATAGAAAACATATAAATTAAAATACATTTATAAAACTTTGCTTCTTGCAATTGCAATTGAGTTCTAGTTCTAGTTATCATTATGAGATAAATAGGTATTTTTAATTTAATTTTTTATATGAATAATAAGTGAGTGGAATGAGTAAATGCTCTATTTGTCAAGGCTCTGAAGGCAGCTAATTTCTGACTAATTATAATGGTTAGACTTCTAGATGAAGGATTCAATAAAGTGGGTCTTTTACAAATTTTTTTGTGGCAACCATCATTTTTGTATACTATCATATCTAAAAAGTTGATGTTAGTATAACTGCTTTTTGTTAAAGCAAGTATGACTCTTGCAGAGTTAGTATTCACAGCTATTATAATGTCCTTTACTTTCTAAATTATTAGCATGTCATCAAGATATTGCAGAAGAATTTCTTATATTGGATGAATATTAAATATTATTTTGATAAAGTTCTTATTATAAAGGAAGTTATATTGATTTTGTTTTAATTTTTACTTTAAATATATATTCAAAATACAAAATAGAAAAGTATATGTCAAAAATATTGTAATTCATATCTTGTTTTAATCTAATGAATGTACAGTTGCTCTCCTACTTACAAGCAGGCTAGGTTCCCATGGTTTTATCATAAGTCAAAAACTATCCTAGAAAGTGCATTTGTACACAGAATAACCATGCACCACATTTATCCATTTGCTGCTGCTTGCTAGCAGATTTTTTTAAATGTGGTTTTTTTTTACCTAATGCACTTAATTTTATAATGTCAAGTTTAGTTTTCATGGAAATAGAACAACATTGCTGGCATTCATATCCACTGCTAGATTTACTATTACATTTTGGAGACATTTTTGAAACACTAATCATAAAAGTTTATAAAAATTGCAATCAGTGAAAATGTTGTTACTTTAACGTTACCAACTTCAACGCCACCTCACAGTGGTGGAACTTCAGAATTCACACAAAAATGAAAAATGTTGATATGCAATAGAAATAAGTCCACATTAATTATTTATTATTGACCAAAGACAGACTTTGATGCCACTCCACGAGTGGCAAGAGAACTTCGGAATCTCTTGAATGAAGTTTAAATTTTAGACATACAGTCAAAGTGTTCATAAGTAGGGGAACTCCTGTATTATAACAGTCAGAAATATTAAACTTTATACTTGTAGTTTATGTTTAAATTTCTCTGAATGTTCAAACTGTAAATATTTCATTTAAATGTTTATAAATTGAGTAGTAAACTAAAATTTAAATATTCCATTTTATAATAATTAAATATATTTTATTACCATCATTATTTTTGTTGTATAAGTAAATAAAAAAAGTAAATTCTTTGAAATGATTTTTAGGTGCAGTTTCTTCAGAATTGCAATGTTATGAACAGTTTAATACTCAAGGCAGCCTCAATGGTCATTGTGGGACTGATAGCAAGGGTGAATACATTAAATGCAGTAAGGAGTGAGTATTATTTTACTAATTATAGGTAGTAGCTTGAAAATGTGAGCCTTATGAAAGAATTTTATAATTTGATTGTGCATTGAAGTACTTTTTAAAAATAAGAACAGTTTTAAAAAGTTTTAGTGTAATTATTTTTACATTTTATTAAATACATAAACAATTCTTAATAAATTATAGTAGAATTTGCTTATTGTAATAATTGATATTGTGTTAGTCATTTAATATTATAAAATTAGCATGTCTAAATAATTTTCCCATAATTAGTTAAAATACACTTACAAAACATCAATTACTGTTAAAGTTCCATATGATATCCATAAGGAAGGCCTGTCTTTTATTTTGACTTTAAAAAATTGTCTGTCTTTTATATTTTACAAAAATCTAAGAATTAACATCAAAGTTAAGTAACTGAAAAACATGGTAATCAACATTTTTTGGAGTAGTGGAGTAATATATTGATTGATTTCTTTAAAATTTTTTACTTCAATCACATTTAAATACACTATGTAGTGTCTTGTACATACATACATACATACATAGTGTAACCTGAAAGCTGTAATGATAGTCAGCAGACTATCATTACAGCTTTCAGGTTAGACACTTTTATTGTTTCCACATATGCATTTCGGACTTATATAAATGCTAAGTTTCTCTTCAGTGCAATACTACAAATTATTAAAAAAACCACAATTAGTAACATGACAAAATTCTTCGCAAGTAGATCATATTTACTGACATAAAACTATCATACTTAAAAATTGTCACACTTATACAATACCTATGGTTCTGTCTTCTCAAACCACAGTGTATAACGGGTAACATTGGAAAGATTTTTTAATACAGCCATTAAAAACACCACAAATACATTTTCCAAACATTAATATGTAAAACTTATTATATTATTAATTTTATAATTTTTTACTTTATAACATCACATATTCTAATAAAATAACAATATAATACGATACATACTCACTTTTATATTTTTCAACATGTGCTCATAAAATCTTATATAAGTACAACTTTTAAAGAATGTGTGTTTTCTACAATATAATGTTGCAGTAACTGTAATTATAATCATTTTACAGGTTAATTATATGTAGCATAGTAATATTAATTTCGGATTAGAGAGACATACATACATAGATCATAATAACAGCTACCAAAAGTGATATTTTAAATACACTCTTTATGTCTTCTTTTGTCATAACAATTTATTCTTCATCCATAATTTTTTATCTGGTAAGCCTGCTTATTATAGTAAGGGCTTAAATGAAGATTTTTTTGTGCTATTAACCTCTTCTGCTGATAACATATTACCATTACCAATTAATTATTAGTCTTTAAATCTATTATAAGTATTATAAGATGCTTTTTGTTATCATAAGTATATATATGCAAGTCCTCACATCCATTCTGTTTAGATATAGACAGATACCTGAATGTAGTCAGTCATATGCTTTGAAACATTGCAGTTCATCCAATAACAGAAGCTGATTCATTTGATTTGTGGCTGATAAAAATATTTGTTTTTACTTTTATTAAATTGAATTGGTATGTTTATGAGGGGGTATGACATCAATAAGGAAGATGTGTTTTTTTTAAAACTATGAATAGTTATTATTTCATGTATTTTTGAAGGAGCTGTCACTGGATAAATATATGTTGATAATAGTCTGCTCATTGATATTGACAATTTGAAGTCACAAAGAATAATACTATTGTGAATAGTTTAAACTAGTGATTCAGACTTTTAATGTACTTTCCTTAAGATAAATGTAAACATTCCATACTCTTTAATTTATATCAGGTGATCCCAAAAAACTTACTTCTTTGTCCTATACCTATTTAGTAAGAACTGTGTGAAGCAGGTTGGGTTCTTGTATAATTGTGTGCTTATAATATTTGGAATATAATGCTGAAGAAATTAGGTGTATTATGATATAATAATGCAAAGCTATCTTATGAAATGTTTTAAAATGCATTATATTTTTCAATTTATTATTTAATTTATTAAATTAAAAGCACTTTCTTTAATTTCAGAGAACTTTAACTTCATTTTATTTCTTTATTCCTTGATATGATTCAATTTTATGTCATCTAATATAACGCTTTAAGAGAATACAAAGATAAACTTTAGTAATTCTGGAAAAGGACATGCTAAGTAACAATTAATAATCCTTATTAAGCAAAAGTTATATTTTTAAAATTGTTAATCATCATTATATCAAAAATGATGATGAATTATCATCAAATTATCAAGAAATTATAATACTTTTCTATTGGTATTAAATGTTCTTTATGCAAGTAAACTGTGAGTTTAATACACATTTCTGTTGATTTGTATTACAGTAGTGTGTTGATTATCCAAAATAATTGCGGCATACAATTTCATATACAGTATTTGATTTTTTTAGATAACTTTGGTAGGGAAAGAATGAAAAGGTAATTTTACTTTATTTAAGGTATTTATTTTAACTACATATCTAAGATAGCAAGCCAGATAGCTATTGTGAGCGGAGAGGAGAAAACTTTAGATTTAATATAGTTGACATCTTAATTGCCTGAGAAGATTCTTTTGAAGAATTACTAGTCTTCAAAAGTAAAACTATTAATTTTAATTTTAGTACAATAGTAAAAAAGGTTAAGGTGTAAGAAATAGCAAAAAAAGTTGTCTAATTTATTAAAACTAGGCAATAGTCTTTCGTTGAAGTCTACAATGCACTGATAAAACTTTGAATTCAAAGCAAAAACAAATAATAGTAAAATTAATACTAAACAAAGTACAGTCGACTCCCCTATAACACTGTTGATTATTCCGTTTTATATGAATTCCTGTTGTACGAGTCACTTAGATTTTACAAATACGTGAGCCGTTCACAGCCCGGCACACGTATTTGTAAAATCTAAGTGACTCGTACAACATGGAATTCATATAAAACGGAATAATCAACAGTGTTATAGGGGGGTAGACTGTACAGTACTCACATGAAAATTATTTATTACACTTCTCTTTTTTAAGAAATCACTTATTTACATAAGTTTTTTCTTTTTAACTCCACTAAATCCTTGGCTAGAAGATCAAGCAAAGTCATTATGCGAGTTTAAAAATTGATTCAGCTTGCATTTGTAATCTACTGAATACTGTTCATAATGTATCAAACATTATGATAAATTATAAACAGCAGCAGTCACTGCATTAGAAACATGTGACTCATTAGTCATGCTTTTCTACTTGTACTGTAAAAAATAAATTTAACACTATTGTTGATAATGAGATAACTCAATCACACTCCATAGTCCTTACTGTAATTCTGATTTTCTTTGAATAATTCTTGTAAAAGGTCAAATGTACTAGAAGGCTTTGATAAATTACATCTGTATGAATTAAGCCTGTATCTGATAATGAACTGGCTGGCTCAAAAAATAAAGAAATAAAGATAAACAAATACGCGACATTTAGTACAAAGAAATAAAAATGAGATACCTATGTATGATAATGCTTTGTTTTGATAGCTCAATACTGGACCTAGAAGATTGCCAACAATCATTATTACAGAAAACTTTGTTAGTTCTGGAATTAGTATTCTCTGAAGTTAATTTTGGATAGCTGATTTTCACATTACTGTATTTATTTATTTATATTTACCATCTACTTATTTCATTACTTTATGTAGTTATTACTGTTTGAAAGAGAAATTAGAGAAAAATAATTTTCTAATTTCACTTCTTTATTAATAATTAAATTTCTTTACTGCAGTGGCAATAAGAATGAACTTTAGAATTCAGAACTTAAATCCTTAATCTTGTATATATAAATTATAATCCATATTATTTGTTCATTTTTATGAAATTATTTACAAACCTAGTAAAAACAAACATATATTTATATAGTAATTAATATAACAAATTGTCTAGAAATATTCTATGTGGAGCAGTCCAGTGCCAACAAGGAGGACGGACACCTATGGTTCAAGGAATGAGTAAACAATATGCACGCACAATTGTATCTATTGGTGGTTCTGAATACGAGTGCAAGTGAGTCAAGATGGTTTTTTGAAGTAGTTTCAATTAAATTTTGTTTCAGTTGTTTAAGTGCTATTATTAATTTTCTAGAGTTGCTAGTGGAAGTCTTGAATCAGATATTACTGATTTAGGGATGATGCCTGATGGTTCTAAATGTGCTGAAAATAAGGTAAAATATTTTTATATACAGTTTATTTTATTTGCATTTATTAATTTATTACTTTAATTATGAACTGATCTTGATTTAATGAATGATTTAGATAAAAATATTGTATACTCATTGCAAAACATCTTTGAATATATTCAGTTTCTACAAAGTTAGATTAATAAAAAAATCTTTCAATATCAAATAAACATGCAGACTGAAAAATATGTGAAGATTTTCATATAAAATTCTGAAATGTTTAAATACACACTAAGGAACTGACTTATTTATTGACTTTTACTTTCCTAGTTGTTATGTATGCATAACAAAAGAAAATATTGCAATCATGTCAGATTTGACCATCCAAGTTTTTTGCAAATATCCACATTTTGAGACCTTCTGAACCCAAAAAAGTAAAAAAAAAAATTCTGCATTTCACACATGTTGGTGTCTGTTTCATTTAATATCTCAGGATGGAGGTAAAGGTTAAGAAACAAAATTTGGTATTGTAGCTTATTATACACAAGTTACAATGCCAAATTTTGCCAACATTACCACAAAAATTACCACTTAATATTTGATATAGATTGTGAAAAAAGTTATATAATTTATACGTAATAATTATTATTAGTATTTAACCAATATCTGATATAAAGTTTGAAATATAATAATTATTATTTTTAACAGATATGTATAAATCAAACTTGTTTGAAGTTAGAATTTTTTGTAGAACCAGGATCTTGCCTTACAAATAATATAGCTCTGTCATGTTCTGGACATGGGGTATTATTATTATTATTATTTTTTTAATTAAAAATAAAATATTACAGCAATAAACTCTAATTCATATAAAACAAACATTAATTTAAATCTTTTAATGGAAAAACTTATCGCTTTGACCTAGGTATGCTCAAACATAAACACTTGTTTTTGTGACGATGGCTGGACTTCACCAGATTGCAGTCAGCGAATAAATGGAAATGAAGATATCGGTTTGGGTCGCACCGATATACCATCTCCAGGTGGGGATAGACCTCGTGTATTTGGTGTAACGACTCAAGGATCTATTTCGGATACGGGACAAGGATTAAAAAAGACGTCTAAATCCACAACATACGGTAATTAAAAACAATATATATTATTATAATATTTTCATTATAGTCGTTATACATAAAACAAGTAATTATAAATAAGTTTATAATTTTTAAAGGAAAGAAAGATGCTCTTAGTGCTCCATCTCTAGTTGTAGTATTGGTGTCAGTAGTTGGTGGTGTATTCATTTTTTTCGCTCTGTTGGCAACTTGTTACAGGTATATACATTACATAAATATATTCAATTTAAATTAACAAAATCTTAAAAAATAATCTTAATTTTAATTAAATTTGTTTTGTTTCTATTAAAATAACTAATGGATTTTCATTAATTACCGAAATGTTTCAAAAATTTCCTTATGTAAAAGAAGAAGCACCCTTCCTAAACAAGAACCACCTCACATAAAAAAACATGTTGTTAGAAAACACACACTGCCAGTAACAGTTACTGCAAAAAGTGAAGATGAATCATCTCAGGAAAATGTCAATAGAATAATAACTTTTGGCAGTATGCCATCTTATAGGTAAATTGCTAATGTGTTAATTTATTCAAATTTAAAATATTCAAACACCACTATTTTATACCTGTTATTAAAGCATTTACAGAAAAAATAATTTTGTTACTATAATTAGTAATTTGATTTTTATGTTTGTGCTTGTTGATTTAGGGAAGATAAGCTTCAACAATTGAAAAGGCAACAGTTACAGCTGAAAGATACTTCACTTTCGGAAGAAGGAGAAAGTCATGGTCTTATTGCCGAGACGTCTGCATTTATTGAACTATCCCCTAATAATCTTTCTAAAGTGCCAGAAAAGGGTATCTTAAAACATCCACCCCGGTCTGATAAAGAAAAATGGAGTGACGAAGCATCTCAATCCGATAATCAAGATTCTGTGAGCCAATCTGATAACAACTTGGATCGAAACAGTGATACTCTAACAGAAGTTGAACGTACTTTGAAGAGTCTTAATGGTTATCATGAAGAAATATTAGAAGCACTTCATACGGCATCTTCACATCGACCTCCATATACAAAACTAAGTCCCAAAGAAGATTCTAAGAAATTTCCTGATGGGACGTCAGATTATGGTGGAATTGGTATATTAAAAAGCTCTACTGAACATTTAGGTTCAGGAGGTGATGAACCGGAAGAAACTGTTCCACCATGTGGTCCAATTAGGATAAGGAATCTAGAAGATCTTTTGAGACAGTTAGAACATACACCTGGACCTCATATTTCCCCTGCCGGTTCAGATGATGTTCGACTTAGTGAAACAGAAGCCGATCGTCAATATAGATCAGACAATGCCAGTGGAACAGAAAGTCAGGTGGATCCAAGTCTTCAATTTCTGCTTGGTCGTCAAAAAGCCAGTCTTGGAATTACCGGAGATATATCTGCAGGCCACCTACAATCAGCTTCCGGTCATTTACTCAGGCGACTTCCACTTGAGGTTGAAGAGGAAGAGGATGAAGATGACGACGAAGGAAGCTTAGACGACGAGGGAGATGACACATATTCAATTCCTCATTTTATCCGTAGTGCCAGTGAAGAAGCCCTTCCAGTTTATGGCTATAAGCGTAACCTCAATACACAACAGTGTCCAGAAAAAACGTTGAAAAGAGACACATGTGAATATTTTCCCAGTCCCCCTTCGGACGAATCTTATCCATCATATGGAGAAAATAATTGCTTCCCTTCTCTTACAACTGCTGCCAGTGGTTCGCGGGGTGACAAAGGAATCACAATTCAAACACATGGGCTCTCACCTGCTACCTCTTCCTCATCTGGATCTCAACCAATGTCTGGGGCCAAAAGAAAAATGAGGAAAAAATTTCCAGAGTATAAAGTAAGCTATTATTTTTGATTATTTAGTTTTATTTTACAACTTTCTTTCAACAATGAAAGTAAATTTTTAGTTTTGGCAGTGCTCTAAATTTTGTACTTTATTGAATAAAAGAGAGACACCTGATTCATTGAGAACTTGACTAAATTATAATGTAATGAATTAAATAATTTAACTGTAACATATTTATTGGAAATACTATATTATGTTTAATTTTAAAGTATTATTAGTATTTTGAATTACTGTTACTATTTTTTTTAATAATTTTTATAATGAGAAACTTTACAATGAAACATTAGAAAAACTATCATATTGATATATCAATATGATGGTTTAATAACAGATAATGTACTTACAGATAATACTGTATTTCCCTGAAAATAAGACCTAACTGGAAAATAATCCTAGTATGATTTTTCAGGATGCTCATAATAAGCCACAGTTAAAGTTGTCAGCCAGATGGTCATATTTAATACATTCGTTGAAACCCATGACAACGTATTGAATTATAAAATAATAATAATAATATATATAATTAAACATAAATAAATATTATTATTGACATTAATACTTAATTATAATTTATATTATCATTTATTTTAAGTATTTTTAAATACTCAAGTGAGCATCTTTGGACAAAACATCCCCTGAAAATTAGACCTAATGTGTCTTTTGAAGCAAAAATTAACATAAGCCCAGTGTTATTTTTGGGGGAACACAATGTAATAATCAGTATATTAATTAATACTTCCTGCATCATTAACTAATGTATTACATCAGTAGTGCTTTATGAGGTTCTTTAAACATCATTAGTGGTCTACAGGATGTATTATACTGTACATCCCATTTATATCAATGGATAAACTTGTTTTGCTATTAATTCATATATATTTTTTATTCATGTATACATTCTAGGTAAAACACAATCATTTGAACTGTCAAAAAAATGAAAGTTCTGTTTAAAATAAAGATGCAAAAACGTTTGTCTTAAAAAGATATTAAAACTGTTAAAAAGAACAGAGTTAAATAGCATCATAATAAATTTATAGTTATATCTATTTTTCTAATCAAGATTAATTAGATAACAATCAGATTATCTTTCTTGTAGATCAAGATCATTGGAAATACAACATAGTCTCTACATCATATATCATATATATCAAGGGTGGCCAACTTTTGTGTAGATAAGATCTACTTTTTATGTTAAAAATGTGTCAGGATCGACTTGTTTTAGTAGGCATAGTCTAAGTGGCGAGGGAGAGGTATGAAATACATACTATGTTTAGATAGTTAAGAAAAGCACAATTTAATTTAAAACATGAAGAAAAGGTTTTCAACAGAAGAAAAATTGAAACTCAACGTTGTCATTTTCGAGGACCACCACTTCAAAACCAGGAATCACACCTCTTTTCTGAAGTTGGTATTCATTCTCAGTATGAGTCTCTTGAATTACAACTATGTCAATTTCGTTATCCTTAAGGATTCTATGTAAGTATTGGCATTTTGATCGACTAATGCCTTCAATATTAATTTGACATATCTTAAGTTGAGGACCAAGATCTTTGGTACTATGACCCTTAGAAGGGTCTTTGTAATGAGAAGACATAAGTAGTTTAAATAGTTAAAGAAAAAGATGTGTATTGTCCAGGAGATCCTATGGATTATTTGGACGCCAAAAGAGTCATCAATATCCATCAGGATATTGATGACTCTTTTGAGTTCATCAATATCCTGTTGAGTTCATCAATATCCTGTTGAGTTCATCAATATCGCGTTGAGGTCATCAATATCCATCAGGATATTGATGACCTCAACATAAATCGACTTAAATCAAGACACCCTCCTCTTATAAGAGCTAAATCCCTGCATTCCAATAATTTCAACCTCACTGAATCTTGGAAAAGGCTCTGGGCTGATGTCTCTCCGGTGGACAGTCGACAACTTCCTTGTATCACAAAGCGACCACCTGGATTTGAGTTATCCAGAAATCTTTGGAGTGTGTTAAATAGGATTCGGACCAAACATGGGTTGTGCAGGGACAGTCTTTTTAGGTGGGGAAAAGTTGCATCCCCACAGTGTGACTGTGGTGCTGAAAGACAGACTATACATCATATCTTGGAAGATTGTCCAGTAAGATCTTTTTCGGGACAACTGAGTGACTTCTTGATTATGACTGAAAGTGCTTTAAACTATATTTCTAACTTAGATTTACATTTATGATTTGTGTTCTTACTTTTTCTGCTTTCTGTTCTTGTTAACAATTAGATGTGTAGCCATACGCTAAATAAACCACCACTTCACCCTTCCTTTCTCTACCGTGTCCCGACCTACTCTCTCTGTCCCTCTTTCTGCCTTTCTTTTTTTCGGTTTTACGACCTTTAGTCTACATTTCTTATTCCTCCTTTACAATTGTACGCAAATGGATTGCTCATGGACCGACAAAACCGTATCTGAGGGAGGACGCGGAGGTCCGATATCACTACAGTTGCGTTTGCGTGTTACGTTCACGCACTGCGTTCAGTTACAAGTGTAACACATTAAGTGAAGACATCGCGAGCGATCGACCAAAATTGGCTTCGTGATCGACTGGTCGATCGCGATCAACTTGTTGGCCACCCTTGATATATATCATATCAGACTGACGGGTGTTGAATTATAGCAGGTTGTAGGATTATTTGATATGTATGTATGTACAGTACAGTACAGTAAAAAAAACAGTTAGTTCACAAGTTAGGTTTTTATATTAATGAACATGCAACAAACAAGTAGTAACTGACAGTATACATATACTGTAAATCAATCTCTCTCTGTCATATACATTGACAAGTGATAACATGAAAATTTTATATGCATTGGAGAGTGTTGGATTACTGGACATGACAGACTATAGATAATCTACTGTATTCATAATGAATTACATTATTTAAAATTTAGATTGGTGTTTGGATATCCTGAGATATAAATATCAACACATTTGAATTATAACATTTAAAAAAAAAAGTTTTTTGAATAAACTTTTAAAATACATGCATCACCTTCAAGTTATATTTTCACAAATGAATAAAACTTCCTCTTTATTGGTGTTTTAATGAATAAGCATATACTGTTTAATCTAGTGCTTTTGAGTTTCAAAACTTATCTTTGAAATCTATTTGAATTTTGTTGTGGTGACAAATTCAAATACATATGTTCAAATTATTGAAACTTATGAAGAATAGAATTAGCTTATAGCAAAACCAAGTCCTAACATTTCAATTTTTTTATTAAATTTTAATAGCAGCACTTGTTAGTAGTTTTACTGCCTCAAAACGAAAACTATCTTAAAATCATTTTGAAATATTTTTTTATACAGTAAAGCATTTGAATTTAATCTACACATCTGTGTATGGCACACATCATTATAATGCATGTTTCTGTTGTTCTGTTTCATCATAAAATAGTAATAAAAATTATTGGGTTGTTCGGAAAGTAATTTCGTTTTTTTCCACGGAAAAAAAAACAATATTTTTATAATAAATAAATATTTTATTAAATTATATATCAACCATTTTGGTCAAATACCTGTTGTCATCGTTTCTGATAGTAGCATGATTTCACATTCATAAAAGTTTTGATTGTTGCTTACAAAAAACTGATCCAAGTGATTTTTGACATTGTCATTTCAAGTAAATGTCTTACAGTTAAAAAAAATTTGTATAGACCGGAACAAGTAATAATCTGAGTGTGCTCGATCTGGCAAATATGGTTGGTTTGATAGCATGTCCCATCTAAGTTATAACAGTTTCTGATGCGTTAACAAACTTGTGTGAAATTTGACATTAGCATGGTAAAACACTACACCTTGTTTTGTTGATCAATTCTGGTCGCCTTTTCTGTTTGATGATATTACTCAATGGCAGTACACTTTTGAATCAATTGTTAAATTGTCTGGTAAAAGCTCCAAAAAAAAATTTCCTTAAAATCCCACCAAAGAGAGCATCTCTCTTTAAGAACATGTGGAACCCATATATCAAGCTTTGAAAAGAAAACCAATTTGTTTCAAGTAATCATAAACAGTTCAATTTGACAAATTTAATCTCTTAGTGATTTCACGTGTTGTTATTCAGCAGTTTGCTTCAATCAGTACCTTTATTTTGTTTTCATTGGTTTCAACTGGCCATCCAGAACTTGGTGCATCTTCAATATTGAAATTGCCAGAACGAAATTTTGTAAACCAGTTTTGGCACTGTCGTTCTGTCAATACATCTTCTCCGTACACGTCGCACAATTTTTTTCTCACTTGAACAACATTCTTACCTTTTCGATAATAAAATTCGGTAAAAAAGGCCGAAAATGCTGCTTTCGATCTTCCATATTTGATGGGACACAAAAAATAAACATAAAATCTAACAAAATTTTTTACAAATAAGCCTCAAAATGCTAGCTGTCAAAATATATAATGATAATACAATTTAGAATGAAAATGGCGGGAAAAATACAACTAATCTATCTAGTGGTAAAAAAAAATGAAATTACTTTCCGAACAACCCAATAATTTTAAACTTAGCACTTCATATTTATTATGAATAATGATAAATACAGTTTTATTCTTATAGTTTTAAAGCATTAAGTACATTGAATAATTTCCTTCAAGACTTATCTATTAATTTATTTTACTTTTGCAGAGAGATCGCAGTAAGCCACATCATACTTGACATCAATGAAAAATTATCTCGACAGGAAGAATCACATCTAGTCAAAACACTCATCTCCAGTCATTCAGCTCCTAAAAGGAACTAGGGATCACTGCCATTACCATTTGTATAAGATGTGATGACCTGCATTTTACAACTTTGTTTTCATCTAAAAAAAAAAAAAAAAAAAAAATTTGGGATTAGCTACTTCCACTGAATTCCTGCTCATTTTCAACTGCATTTGCTCTCAGTGTGTGCAGCATTTTGAAGCAGAATGCTCACTGTGTCATCATTCTTACAGCCCAAGTGAAAAGTGAGCATTAGTGACAGATATATCTTCTGTACATTTTTTTTTTATCACTTTATAAAATTACAAAGAAATGTACAGCCTTTAACTAAATATTTAAATCAGACTTTTTCTTAAAAAAAGCAAAAAAACAAAAACAAGAGAGGGAGAGCGAGAGAATGATCTTAGTTCAGTTGACACTCACAGAACAAAGAACAAGTTTTACTGTCATCGAGCTTAAACTTTTCTCCTAGTCTTCTTTTAATCATTATTAACTTGTTCTTACCAAAACGAAAATTTTTCCTCTTAGATTTGTTTTTAATTATTGGACCTTTGGAATATCATATGGAATTTTTGAATAAGCTATTTCTGAAACCAGAAGAAATGATGGTGCTACTAATTAATGCTGTTATTGGATAAGAAAGCCAGCTTAAAAATACATAAAGCCAAGTTGCATTGAAAATCTTTTGACAAAAACTGATTAAAATATATTCAGGACTTTATATAATTTCAGCATTGCATCACATAGAGGAGCATTATTAAGTGTTTATAAGATCTTTTTTCCTCCCTCTTTATTTTGTTTACAAAAAAATGGCATGCCCAAAATAGCCATTTGCTAATAATAAATGATATCAGTCCTTTTTAGATAGAATAAACATATACTTTAAACAACTCTGCCTTATGTGCAAACTGACATTTTTTCATCTGTTTGTCATGTAAGATATATTCATTTGATGTGTATCATCATTTCAGAGCTTAAAATGGACACTAAAAAGTGGATACAAGCTTCTCTTTGTGTACTGCCAAATTCCTGGGGATCTGTTACTTCTAAACATTCGAAGATTTGAATCTTAAAAGTTTCTCCGTGATCTTCTGACTTTCTACTTTTCATTTTTTGGTAACACCAATTAATATTTATCTTCTATTTTATTATGAAACTGATGTTTTACTTCCGAAATTTGATTTTTTCCAATCTCTTTCTTACCTGGAAATAATCTAAAAGATTGGGGAAAATATTACTAATTGAGAAAAATTTGCCAAGAGATTGAGAAATTTACAGAAAGAAAAGAGTGAAGAAATTACCCACTCAAATAGAGAAAAGAAAAAAAATTATTGATGTATGTGCAGACTGTGCATCATTCTAAACCGATATCTCTAGTTTTATAACATGATCATGATATTTTTTAACCTGAGTAGAAATTTTTATAAGAAATATTTAATTCTTTCAATCAGAATTCCTTTTACGCAATCAAATTCTTGTTTTGTTTTGCTACAAAATTGAGAAATATTTTATGCTTAGATATACAATTCTTTTTTACTGTAGAGAATGGTTTGAGTACAGATTTATCAAGAGACTTTGTGTAAATTGCAGGATGAAATGTAAAGATTAAGAATAATTTTTTTAGCACACTTTGTTCTGATGTAGCTAATTATTTTTCTCCCAGATTAACAATACTTTATCATATAACAAAGGTGCTTATTTCTGCCTTAAAATATGCATTTATTTTTAAATTTGTTTAAGTCGTCTGACTGTATTAGTATTGCATATATACTTTATAAATATATTTTACAGTTCACATTGAATTGTAAAGTGTGATTCGGTCATGATAAACTGTTATAAAACTTGAGATAAAAACACTATAGACAATACTTATTTATATAAAGACAGGAAACTGTAGTAATTGTTCTCTGTCACATTTTTAATAATTCCTGTTTAGGATAGAAATCTGATGTGTAACGTCAATGGAACAATATCCATACAAGCCCAGATTTAAAAAAAGACGCCAAAAATCTTTCGTGGATCTTTTGGCAATCCAGTAATGGTTGGAAAAACTCCTCCCATTGCATGGGCATGTCAAAATGTGGCAGCTATTTTAATCTTGTGTCATCCTACTGGATACTCCAGTAGACATGCCTCGTAGTTTCAAAAAAAAAAAAAAAAAAAAAGATATGTCATTGTATGAAACAATTTTTAGTTTGTCTCTCCAATGTTTGTCATTTGTATGCCTTTGATGATATAAATAACTGCTCATTATGGAAGAGAAATATACAGGATATCATTGAATTTTAGGAGTACATAATTTACTGTATTTTTTGTTTATATTTTAGCATAATTTGCTTACGCAGATCTACATTTCAATTGTAAGAAATTCTCCATATGGAAAATTAATGAATTCCTGTAATTTCTTTCCTCATTTTGATGTTTAATAGGTACTTTACAAGGAAGATCTGTTTCCATTCCAAATGATATTTTATTACATCATGTGTTTTAGACATTTTATTGGAATGGTTGCAGATGTTAGAAGTGACATTCTGCAAGAAGAGAATTTAGGGTTTAAAGATTTTTCTTCCCTTTTAAATTATTTATACCTTTCCTTATGTGTAAACCAAATTGCATATTATTGGTGACCTTAAAGTGCAGGTAAATTAATGAATAATTTAAGTTTTTTATATACAAATCTAGTCGTATCTTTTAAATCAAAATGTTAACAGTAAAAAAATAAACAGCTTTTTTGAAATTTATTTATATACAATAATTTTAAAATATTAAACAAAAAAAAAAAGAGAGAGTGAACAATTAGAATCTTAGAGAAGCAGGCATACCACATTTACTTCATGCTTCTGCTTTGAACAGAAAAAAAAAATGCTTAAAGCATGTTGTCCACAGTACACATGCCTATCCGAAGGGGCCTCATTTTTCTCTACCCGTGACTTTTTACTGTTTAAAAAAATTGCTCTACGGTGAGCTCTTCCCCCTTTGATAAGTTTAAATAAAAACTTTTAAGAATAAATGATAAGAATGTTGACATTTTAAGATCACTGAATGTGCTTGTCATTTTTAAAGAATGAAATAATAATAATAATAAAATTTACTTTATAATTTATTATTTATTTTTAAAAAACAAAAACAAAACAAAAAAAAAATGCTTAAAAATTTATTAATTTTGGACCTTCCAACAGCAAGAAGATTTATGTTCTTATGTAAACAATATAATTTTCCTCATGATTGGAAAAAAGCCGTCCCCAAAGACTATTGTAGCATGCCAAAATTAATGAGGTAATCAAGTGTATATATACATATTTATAAATTATATTCTTTGCTAATTGATTTATTTGTACCTTTTAATTAATTAATTTTAATTAATTTTATTTGTCTTCCNGTTCGAAGAATCGGGAGATCACGCGTGACCTGTTCGTGATGCAGCTCTGAACACACACATCTTACATTAAATGTTAGCCATTTGCTTTAAGTAACGAACGTGGAAGGATCAAGTGGACATTAAGGAAGTCATAAGTACATTATATCTCGCCTTCTATGCGATATTGATGAAAATATAAAAGTGTGTGTGTACACATGTACGCGTATATAACACATACACACTCGTATAACGTGCTTCTATAAATATATATATATATTAAAAAAAAAGTAAAGGTAGTTTTTATCTAGTTTTGTTGGAAAATTTTAAAATTTGTTTCTTAGTAAAGCCGATAATGCCCTCATGTAATTGGAATGACTATCGGGTTGGGATATAACAATATAAAGAAAAAAAAAAGTTGCATTGCAACCAGACCAATTCGATGCTACTGTATGTATGTCGGTGCGTGTGCATGTGATGTGTTTTGTGTTACCTGCCATTTGTACCCCATTGCCAAAATAAAAACAGATTCTTGCCTTTTAATAATTTGTGTTGTTTTCTTGCAGTCAATCTATTGATAGAAATTAATGATTCGTGCCCACCATATAAGTGGTACAACATGGTTGGTGGTGGGTTCGCGCCTCTCCAACGGGCTAATCGCGTGTTTTTTCATGTGCCTAACACCTAAATAGGGTCCGTTTTCACATAGAAGGTAGATTGCCCATGTCTACTTTCCATTAGTCAAATTAAGAATGATTCATTAAAGAGATAATGTATTATTTATTACTCGACGAAGATAATGCTGAGATTTAAAAATAAAATAGTTTTATTATCCACAACACACATTTTTATACAGAAGATCAGCACATTTTTTTTTTTAAAAAAAAAAAAAAAGATTAAACAGAAAAACTGGCTTGTAGTCCATTATTGTTATGGTTAAAATTCCCAAAAACTCTAGGCAGTCAGCCATGTGTTAGAATTTAGTTTGAGTCAAATCACAAAATACAAACATTTCACCAATCAACGCATGGATTTGTAGAAAGACACTCGCTTTCCCTGGTTCGAATCCTGTTGGCTAGAAACAACATGGCACCTCAGTTTCGTTATCGAGTAGTGCCATTGTCTTATAAATTTAAATTCTCGCTTTGAAAGTAACAACTAAGGTCGCGACGAATATTCTCTACGTGCAGTCCAGTTTCTGGGAGGTGCTCTCCTGTGTGGTAACTCCCAGTCACTGTAATGACGTTCTTGTGTAAGAGGGTGTGCCCACGATGAGGGTCGTAATTGATAGGGTGGATTCGGCTGCTCGTGATAAATTGCAATCCTATCCCGCGATGCTCTTTGCGGTGCAAGTTGGGGGCGAGAATGCCAAACCGTATCGGCTTCTTCGTCGTGTATGTAAGCTGCATTTGCATAATCTCCTCTACTTCTGTAACGGTACGGATGAAGGTAGTGTCGAAACATTTCCACTGCTAGCTGTTGTCTTGGTAAATCTTCGCTAGGAGATTTCCAGCTGCCATCACTGCTTTCCTCACCACTTGTTCCTAAACCCAGGTCTTTATCCTGAGAATCTGCCATGGCTTTGCGTTCTTCCATTTCTGTTGGAGAAGTGTAAGAAGGACGAGGTATACAGACATTTTCAGCTGTGGTTGTTTCCTTCTTACCCTCTTCGCTAGTGGAAATAATGTAAGGAGCCGTGATCTGTTTAGTAGTTTTCTTTACCTTCCTTCTGCAGCATGTGTCCGATAATGATAGTAGCACAGGGAGCAACAAAATTCCATGAAGAGCACCAAATAATATAACTAAGAATACAGTTTTAAAGAAGGTGAGAAATATATAAGAAGGGGCAAAAGCTAAGGCAATGACACCCAATATAGTAGAGATACTTCCCTGAAAAATGGGTAGTCCCAAAGAGTGTAAGGCACTCTTCACTCTCTCATCTGGCGCTGTGTTTTCTGATGAAAAATAAGCGTAAGATATGTGAGCAGAAAAATCAACAGAGAATCCAATACACATTATTAGATTAATCATAGATATTGAATCCAGATTGACTCCCCATAGAGTCATGTATCCAATGACGCCGACTTCTATAGATATAATGGAAAATGCTACCCACACCGCACAATTGACATTAGGTATGAACACCAAAGAAATTACCATCATCACTGCCACAGCCACGCATATTGATTGAATAGAAGTCTCTCTAACGAGTATAAATTGATCAAAATATATGAAATATTGTTGAAAAACCGTTACGGGGAATGGGAAACTATCGGCAATATTACGTAATGCCACCACCATGTCTTTCTCCACATTGGCATTAAGTATATCAACAGCTTGAATGATAAACCTGCTTCCAGTAATTGCTGTCATATCATTATTAAATACCACATCCTGCTCGAAATAATCTGCAGTGGGGAAGCGAAAGAAAACCTCTCTTAGGCATCTAATGAAATCCACATTGTTAGTTAGATTGAAACCCTTCAGGAAAAGAGAAGTCCTCTTGTCGCTGGCAAATTTTAAAAATCCTCTGAGCCACGATTCGGTTAAAGAGCTATCGGCAACGTATGGGCTGGCTTCGAATCTCTGCAGCATGGACTCAATGACACTCTGAGTTTCGGGATTAGAATAATCTAGTGTTGCGTTCACAATGACCTGGATGCGATAGGCATACTTACGAAAATATTTATCTTCAAGATCGTAGAATGTTACGGAGTACGAATCGCTTCTTGAAAGTTTATGCCTTTCTAGACCTTCTCTAACTTGCAAGCATCCCCATATTCCTACTCCAAGATACGCTGCGAAGATGATCACAACTAGGATCTTAACTGGCATTCTACCGAGAAAATCTCCCATAAAATCACGAAAAAACACCATCAAGGCATGTTCTTTGTTGTCTTCTAGATTTGTCGGATCTTCGGAATTTCTTCCACCAGTGCAAAATAGTCGGAAGAGAATGTTTCGATTTTCTGAAAGAGGGAAAAAAATATTTTGAATACGAAAATAATTTAATTTTTTTATTTATCGTGTTACGTCACAGATTCCACTTGTGATATCACAGAACTAAGATATCCTGTTTTAATCCTATCTAACCCGTAATCACCTAACATTGGTGATTTTTTGCGCGAACCCACGATTGGATTTTCATACCATCATGGGTTCGGCCGTGCCCACATTAGGAATAACGGGATATTGAGGAAGGAGGCCCGACATATCCAGGACAGACCGCCTATGAAAAATTCTCGTGGTTTTTCGACCATTCGGATTCGATCCCGGATTCCCCAGAGCGGTAGGTTGACGCCTTTTACCGTTTCGGCCATCCGGTTCACTTTAAATGGGTATAGAAGGAGACCCAACCCATAGTATTCATGAAGAATTATGAGAATGCGGATGGAAATCGAACCGAAACCGCATATAGCGACTGTCTTACTGAATTTTCTCTTCAAATTTGCATCGGATAATTGAGAGGCATAAATATTTTAAGCCTCATAATGCAATTCGTATCTTCTGACATAAAATCGGCAATTTTAATTTATTTTATTTTTTCTGATTGGATTGCCAAAAATAGCAGATTACGATCATTCATTCACAAAATAAATCCGCTTCCTCCTCGACCTACTTTCAATCAAATTCTTGTTCTAAGTTCGATTCTAGTTGCTATTTCTAATTATAGAATGAAACCTGAAGGTATGCGGTTTATATATTTATATATATAAATTCTTTATATTTTACTGATTAATAAAATACTTCAACAGATATTGTATTTCAGTATCTGTGATAAATTCACACTTGGAATCCATTTTAAAACATTTAACTTACTGGCTAACGATTTAGGTACAGCGGGCAGACAGACAAACGAGTGAATATTCTTTTTTTCTCTATATCCACCGAAAGCCAGACATCCTCCAAAAAATGTCAAGTGGAAGGCATACGTAAACAGTACAGCCATTGCTGTATATATACAAAATATTCGTACACTAGGGAAAGGTGTTATGGCTCCGATACAAAAGGATATAAAATTAGTTAAGGAAGTGATAGTGACTGATACTGCTGCTTCTGAATAAGTTTTAGCCATTCTGTCTTCAACGCTGCTTGTTGGGTCAGTCTGTCTCCATGCTGCTAGCAGTAAAAAAGTATCGTCCATGCCGATACCTAAACAAAAAGAAAACAATTAACGTAAAAAGTCATTTAAAATGATTTAAAACAATTAATTTTGTATTGTTCCTATATAATTAAAGGTAAATTCGATATCATAATAGGCAATCACAAATACTTTCGAGTGTCAAAACTAAATACCAGGAATACAATAACATTAATTTCATTCAAATATTTACAATTTTCTAGTGTTTAAAACCTTATATTGTTACTTCTGTAATTAAATTTCGATCTCTATTGTGACATCACAATGAAGTGATTTAAAATCAAATATTTTCTCCCTTTGTCAGTGTTTGCTACGTCACATTACACGCCAATAATTGTTAAGAATACCGTAACGTTAATTTTCACCGTGTGACATCAAACAAGCGATAGTGAATAGATGACGTTTTAAGTCATGTGTGATGTAAGAAGAAGAAAACAAAAAAAAAAAAAAAAAACTTTTACAAAAGGAATTTAAACGTGATAGATAAGGGAATTTTTAAAGGAAAAATCTTTAAGAAAAAGATATTTATCAGTAAGAGACGAAAAATCTTACTTGTTTCTTATTGAAAAATACCTTAAGGGCGTAGACAGTAAAAGAGGACAAGACGTCAAAGAACTTCGATATTGATGAAAATATAAAAGTGTGTGTGTACACATGTACGCGTATATAACACATACACACTCGTATAACGTGCTTCTATAAATATATATATTCGTATATATTATTTGTTAAACTATTTTTAACGTAATAAAAAGTTATCGATTTAATATTAACGCATACTACATTACTGTGTAATAATAAAATAGGTCATACATTATAAAGAATCGTTTGTTACGCTATGAACTTAGTACGTATAATTTTCATTTTAGAGGAAAGTAAATTAAAATTAAGTAAATAATATCCATCTAAACTAGCTGATAATTAAATTTTTTATGTATATATATTATTATTATATTATACAGGGAAAATAATATATATGTGTGTGTGTGAATCAGAATGTTTGAATGTATCATTGACCCCAATGTCTATAGAGCAAAACGGATGGAGTAGGAAAGTGTTAAAGTGTTATCGATAATATCTTAAAATTATCTAATGTTAAATCTTTAAAAAAAAAAATATATATATATATATAAAAGTATAANAGCTTATAGCAAAATTTAAGCGTGTAACGCGTCACATTATCGTCAGACGTCATCCGTGACTCCGAAGTGTAAAATTACGACCGTCGCTTTTGTTAACTGTAAATTACACTTCGCCTATTATGTCATCATTCAGCTCGGTTATCTCGCTCGATTACGTCACACAGAGACTCGCCGCTTAAAACAAAACAATCGCTTTTATAATCATTTTCTTTTAAAACGTAATCAGTGACGTCAAATTTTTTACAGCTAGAAGTTGCGGCCGAAGTTTTCATCCTTAAAACGTGAACGTCGAACGTCGAGCGCCGCTCGACGTTCGACGTTCACGTTTTAAGGATGAAAACTTCGGCCGCAACTTCTAGCTGTAAAAAATTTGACGTCACTGATTACGTTTTAAAAGAAAATGATTATAAAAGCGATTGTTTTGTTTTAAGCGGCGAGTCTCTGTGTGACGTAATCGAGCGAGATAACCGAGCTGAATGATGACATAATAGGCGAAGTGTAATTTACAGTTAACAAAAGCGACGGTCGTAATTTTACACTTCGGAGTCACGGATGACGTCTGACGATAATGTGACGCGTTACACGCTTAAATTTTGCTATAAGCTGGCGTGTTTAATTGGACAATTGCCACTTGGCTCCCTGTTTTTATAATTATAAACATTTGTTCGTTAATTATAAGATTAACGAATAATTTTTCGTCTAATTCGAATACGCGACGTAACGATAAGAGATGCATTGTGATATTTCATCGCGGGCCTGTTATTTTTAATACGTCACAGTAATCTTTTATACGTGACGTCACAAACGAAGAAACTTTACTTCCTAGAATGTCGGAAACTAAATCCGAAAATAACATTATAATGCCACTATTAGTAAGAATTCATGTACAAGCGTAATTTGTGTGCACGCGAAAACACTAGCCCACGATGTCACCTGACCTAGGTTACGAGGTCAAGTCAATTCGCCGAATGAGAAGAGACAAGCAAATAATATCGAAATTAATAAAAGTTTATCGGGGGTATTTATCTATGACGTCGTAGTTACGCTGGTATAATCATGCGGCACTTTATGCTATTTATACGTATAACTTCCGCTTTCGTCTTTAAGTAGTGGACTCGGCGAAATTTTTAAGAGAAGAGATGAACTTTTGACCTCGCCAAACCATACCAAATATTGCCAATAAACACATACGAAAACCTCCCCTATATGCAGCAGAACAGGAAGTCTAGTGTATGCATTTGGTGACAAAAGTAGGCATTTTAAGGGAACTGTCATCGTTTATAAACTTTCTACTTTCCTGTATCCGTTTTGTCCCCGTTTTGGCTCGATAAATTCTTTCTTCTACAACCTTCTGATGATGTTTCCTGGTCTGATATTTATTTTTAAAGATTTTCGATAACCAAATCTTTCAGGTTCGGGGTTTAAGATCCTGCTTTACGCACATTACATCGCGTGTAGTTGCGTGTGTCTGCCCTGTCACGGATAACAGATAAGGTTCTTAACAAAATTGACATATCGCTAATTTAATATGTACCACGAGCCTCATTAATTTTATCTAGTTTTATGAGTTGCTCATTGTTCGATATTTTCTCGATTTAAATGGACAATGCAAGTCCGTATTCTGTCCCGTTTACACAGATCACCATGCGTCGGATCGGTAACGAATACCCTCTTCACGGTTCGAAGAATCGGGAGATCACGCGTGACCTGTTCGTGATGCAGCTCTGAACACACACATCTTACATTAAATGTTAGCCATTTGCTTTAAGTAACGAACGTGGAAGGATCAAGTGGACATTAAGGAAGTCATAAGTACATTATATCTCGCCTTCTATGCGTTGCCCCCTTTCAGACGGTCGATCAAACAGTTTCGATCGTCACGTGGGTCGCTCCCAGTAGAAAATTCTGATGGTTAGATATATTTAGAAAGATCTTCGTGACTATATCGGTTCTATCTCGAAAGGACACACGCCTGGCCCAGTTATAGAACTGCAATGTTTTGTTTCCGACCCTTGAGAACTGGTGCATCAAGAGTACTCGAAGAGCGTGTATTTCCTCTTGTTTCTCATAATTGTTAGGTGAGAAATTAGATCGCAATGACTGAAAGTTCCAGGAAACAGAATTTCAAAACCAGGTAAAACCATGATAATGAGACCAGCACCAAGTACCCAGTGACCTGGCGCCTTAGGAACCTAAAAAACAGTTCGACCCTTATGCATTTTTCCTAAAGAAAGTTTTAATAATTATAAAAATGCCGATTTTTAAACTTAATTATCACCTGTTAAATACCAAACTGGAGTTTATAAGTGTGGACCGGTTTTAGAGTTGTATCGAATAACTTCATCGCTGTATAACCTGTTGCAATTGCAACGGTGGCTTGTTTTTTTTTTCTTTAAATTATAAAATCAACCAGCTGAACCAAATTTAGCTACTTGCAGGAACCATCGAAAGCTTTGTTACGTGAAAAACCCAAGCGAGAACTCTTGAAAGATCTACTTTTGCATTTGGAATCTTTATTGAAAGTGAAATTTTTTTAATGAACACCCTTCTAAAGTCTAGACAAATTAAAACCGTGGTTCAAATATAGGTAAATCTATATTCTTTTTTATTATTTATCCGGGGTCACACGTGCAGGAAACATCTTTCATTCCTCGGCTGTCTTGACTTTCCTGAAGATGGTGCTTCAGGACACATGTGCACCACTTCCCTCTGCATGGTCTCATTTTATAGAATAGCTTACGATCAATTATCAGCTTTATTTTTTCGGTGAATGAACTATTCTTATTGTTAAAACTTTTTAGTGAAAGTTTGTACCACGTTCGAACATCGTATTTAATATAATGTACATTTTATGAACCAAACTGGTTTCTATACTACTTTTTAGTCAATAAAGGAAAAAAAAACTATAATGTATAAATTCGGAAATGCACGAAAATGAACTTACCTAGCATCAGGAAAGGCGCTGCCAAATTAATTCCAATAAATTCCAACCCACAATAGGCGATGAGACCAAAAGCAGCACCGACAGCAATTGTAGAGGAAACACAACCCAATACACCAATCCAAGGTTTGCTCCTAACACAATCGGCCATGGTGCAAGTTATCAAAGAGAAGATCAACATAACGGCTACAGTTAAACTAAAAAATGGCACCACACTTTGAGTATTTCTCTCCAGTTCCTCCGTTAGAGTTTTCGACACGAACATAGCCACTTCTATTCTGTCAAATTCCAAAGATTCTACCATTTCTAAGAATGCTGCTTCCCATGCTGCTGCTCTTCTTTCCGATCTTGGCGTGCTGGTATCCAGGTAGTACATTAAATTAATAGCGAAAGCAGACTTGACGTAACCATTATCGTCCACGTCCACTCCGCCTATGTTACCAGCAAAGAAATAAGTTTTGTATGTCTCGTCGTTGGTCATCAGAGGGTACTTCAGCAGCAGAGTGCGGTTTTCGACCTCACTTATCCTACCAGCGATCTCTAGTATACCATTTTCGAAACATTTTCCATTCTGTTTGGCACATGTTTGCTTGTAATGCCATTCTTCGTCGTCCCAGTACACGCTCATATTTTGTATAAGATCGTCCAGTTCGAGGACTTCCTCGAAAACCGAATTCCTTAGCATCGTCCCACCGTCTTTAGCAACGGCTATGACCCTCCCAAATTTGCCAGGGCGCGTCATGCGACTGAGGTCGAAATTGAGGGAAGAGTTCATAGGGAACAGATTCTCGACCACTCTTCTTTCGTCTTTGGATCTCCCGTTAGTTGGGGTAAAGAGGTACTCGGGATCATCCTCGTAATGGATCCTTTGCAATCCTGAAGCAAATATCCCAGCGAGGAGTAGAGGAACCACAACGAAATAACCAGGTTCACAACCTACTGTTTTTCCTAACTTATAAAATATCCTTGATACGAAACGATCCACGCAATCCCAGGACATGATTATATACAATTCGATTCAGGATCAAATCTGTTGTGGCATCACGTACTCGTCCATTGGCACAGAAAGTTGAGCACACCAAAAAAAAGAACCCCCCTTCCTACGTACCAGTTATGATATCTGACTTTGGAATTTTTTTCCCCTTTTTTTTCTTCTACTAGAGGTTAATCACTTGGGTAACAATCGATTTTGTTGCTGTGGTAACATCTTGCGATTATCTAACACAGTATCGAAGAATAGGTAAAACGCGTAATTCATTAATAGTAAAATATCTTCTATGTCACTAAGAAGGCAACGTTTATACCTTACGTGATGTTTCGATGGTTCGTTGAACTTCGTCAGACGAAACAGCTTCACTCATAAAAGTTACCGTAACTTCGTTATTCTTAAACTTAGTGGACAAACCAATAGTTGTATCTATACCGCGTAACATAATACAGTACACAGAAAATTGTAGCAAAAAGTAATATCGTTACTCTACACTCTTAACATTTTTGTACGAATGAAAACACACGAATAGTCTCTCTCATAGCTCGAGTTGTACGATTAAAATGCGTTACGTCACCGATTGTACACACGCTATTGGTTAAAGGAAGAACGGTCCTCGAGCGTTCAAGAACTTCTCGACTTTGCGGAAGTCGACTTCGCCTGTTCCCCTTTTACAACTGTAGCGGTAACTTGTCGCGACGACACAAAACTAGGGTAACATCAGCGAGTGACGTCATCTGGCCGAAACCAGTCTAAGATGTCCCTTCTTCCTGAATGGACCAGTAAGATAGTAGTTTTCTGTGCTTTTCGCTGCTGACCGTTGCCTTTAGGTATTTTGTGACCTGGTCGATTCACTGAATGTCGTTTCCAGGGGAGGATATGCTTGCGCGTGCAATGAAAATGCAAACACCCTACACTCGTTACATTGAACTGTGTGAAAGGAAGAAAGGTGTAGGCGTTGTTTTTCTGTGCTAACTTTTTTACATAGGTAAATCTTACTTAAGAAAGTTGAACATAAGTAGCGGATATACGTAAAACTCTATTAATAAAACTGACAATAGAGAACACACACACAAATTGATAGAACACCAAAATTGGCCGTGAATCCTATGACCTTTTTGATTCTCCACAATACAGGATTTATAATAATTATCATTATATTCTTTATTATTTTGTTGATGAACTTGCAGCTGCAGATGTTTATAGTTATGCTTCCAGCTGAATTGCATACAAAACAGGCAATACAAGATTATTTATACGGTATTTTGAAACAATATAAATGACAAAGGACACTACGAAGAGATTACTAAACCATACATAATCTTATATATAAACTATTCTTTATTGAAGATCATTAATACAGTTGTGTAAGCTGCCATGCCCTTAGACGTATAATAGATACAGTATACCATAATTATACCATTGCTATAGATAGAATGGCAATTATACTTCCCTTACCTGTTGCAGTTTTTAGATGAACTGCAAAATTATAAAGATTAATACCTCTAACATGAACTAGAACTTGTAGAAACTATAATTTCATCTATAATTCTTCGCCATACTTCAAGATTTGTGAATCATTTTGCCCATTTTCATTATAGATAACGTGATACACTCATATAATATAGATCCTGCCGTAAATCATATTTAAGATGTAACAATACAGTATTGTTACACGCTTCTTATAGATGATTTATATTACAAATTGTTATATGTCTCTATATATTGTAAATCGTCACACACACACACCTCCCTATATGATGTAACAATATAATATTGTTACATCTAATAGGGGCAAGCGTATAGTCAACTGGAATTATTTTCCTTTTCGCTTATCTACATCAGTTAAATTTAATTAAGTAATTATATTTGTTATTAATTAAAATTAAATTCCGATTATCTAGATCTCAATTGAACACTCACCCAAACTAAATTTAAAAATATTCTTACAGAGGAGTTGTTTGATTGGATGGTTTTGCCAATTTCATCAATTAACCAGCAAGTAATTATTTAATAAGTGCAGTAATTGGTCGATTTAAATTATTTAAAAACATTTAAAAATTCAAAAATAGAAATATTTAATTAAAAAAAATATTATAACTAGCTCAACTATGCCATCATTTTTAAATACAGTAGACAAGTGACGTTATTCACCAGACACGTAGAAAATCTAAATACAATTTTAGTGAAAGTATTGATTTATACGTAAAATAATAATTGTAATATCAATATATTTTTCCCCAGATATACATTATAAGTCGTATAATATAAAAATCAATGGGGTATAGTTTAGATAGAAGACCGTTATAAACGTGTACAGAGAAGTCGGGATTGTCTCGTGTGAAACGGTCTGTTGCTGTGAAATTAATTTAACGAGATGAAAAAAAATGTACGTATATATTAATTAAAATTAGTAAAAAACAAAAAAAAATCTCGATTTTATAGGCGAAATATATAAAAATAAAATATAAATAAAGTTTTAATATTGGCGGAATTGTAAATGCATTAGAACACTTCCCAGTATATAACTCATGAACCGTAAAGTGTGATCTACATTCTTCTTAAAGATTATCTTATCAGGATGTACAAAATAAACGGAACTAAGAAAATTTATTGACTTATACGTTTTGTTTTGAATATGTACAGTACAGTACAAGTTTATTGCTTCGTTAAAATAACACATTTATTATTATTATTATTATTTAAAATTAACAACACAAGAACACTCTTACGAGTCGCAGAATTTAATGATTTTTTTTTTATAGTTATAGGATATAAAACAAGATAAATTTAATTATAAAAAATTTAAACAAGTTTTCAATAATTCTAATTAATAATTTTTTAAAAATATATATATA
>NW_019384707.1:269759-301660 GCF_000671375.1 Centruroides sculpturatus | reverse complement strand
GTGTGTTTTTCATGTTGAAATGGATTATTTGGTTTTACGTGTAATCGTATGGGGAAAAATGATTCACCTTACGACATTTTCATGATAGGATCTCAGTTTCGGAACGGATTAATTTTGTATCCTGAGGTACCACAATAATAATAATAATAATAATAATAATAAATCATTGACATTTCACTAGAAAATTTATGTAAAACAAATTCGTTTCCTTCTTTCAGGTAATTTTATTAATAAATCAAGTTAAATTTGGATTTTAAGAACTTAAAAATGTTAAGATATTTTTATACAAGAGATTTACTGAGAACGGTAAAAAAAATTTTATTTATTTATTTTTATATATAAGATATATAAACTTTAATTCTTATTTTATTAACGCTCAATCTGTTGATTTAACAATAAATTATAAATGAATTGCAATTAAGTATAATTTAAAAAAAAAAACATATTTATTTAAAAAATTTTCCCTTATAAACATAAATTAATCACATATTCTGTTGTTAATATCAGAATAGCTCTTATTGGTTTAATTTAAATCAGTTTTTAAAATTCGCTATCGTGATTGGTTGGTTTAAATTTTTAAATATTTAAATCGCTACAGGAGAGAAAGATAGTAATTTTGTTTTATCAAATGTTACAAATTAGTGAAGAATAAAGAAATAAAAAGTTAAAACATCGAGAGCTAAGACCTACAGGACGCTACCCTATTTATGTGAAAACAATTTCGAAGAAAGAGAATTTTCCTTCTATACAACGTTTTGTAAAGGTCGAAATTCTCTGCCTCCATGTCCCTTTTTTTTACCCAACAACCGTCTTATATTAGGGCAATGTTAAGGTTGATAATCTTTAAATAACACCTGGCATAAGATTCCCATGCACGGAAAGAGTTCCTCCTACTCACCTCCACTCAAAATCAGAGAAAACTTGAATCTATTTTTAGAATTTACGCGTAAGAAATTCAGGTGACGTAACACATTTCAAAAAAAGGAACCTTCAGGCTAAAGAGAGGTTAGAAAAGGGGAATTTAAAAAATATATATATATATATATATATATATATATATATAAAAAAGAAAAATTAGGTTAGTAATACCAAGTTTATCTTTCTAATAACTAACCGTAATTTTAGTCACCATTTTAAATTACTTCTTTATCTGACAATAAGTGATTTTTTTGGTAAAATTTATTGTGTTAAATATATGTTTTTTTCCGCCAGTATGTAAGGGCGTAACGTCACCGATAATGTTCCCATCATTTAGCTGAATTATGGAATAAGCGAGTGACCGATTTCTTGGTAAATATGGTGATTTCTGATTATGGGTCATACTCAAGGAAACGATTAAAAAGAAGTTCAATGCTACCTATTACCCCGAACTAGTTCGTTGGAATTTTAAGATCATATATGAAATAAATACAAGGAAAGCATTTTTAGTTTATTTAGAATGGACAGTGAAATTATGAAAGTGGGATAATGTCCTTTTGTTAATATGATTTTACTTTTTTTCGTGAAAAATCTCATTTTCTATATGACCTTACATCAGTTTTTTTTTCGTTCGTTAACTTAGCTGCAAGGCGCTACGTAACAGATCGAAAATTTGTAACGTTTCTGTTTATAAAGGTGTTAAAATAACGTCTTGAAACAAATCTCTCTGTATTGTTACGTAGATGGATCTGTGACGATATTTAAAATTTTTGTTAGTAGGATATACTATAATTGTTACTCATTCGCTTTTTTATTTTATTACCACGTAACAATAACGCAATAGTTACGTAAGCAAATAGTAGCGCATATATTGTTACATAGATACGTTATTGTTATACATCTGTGTTTCAATTTAACTGTTTCGATTAATCGCGAGATATCATGCCGTTATTACGCGAGAAACGTGATTGTTAAGCATTTTTTTACGTATGTAAACGAACAGTATTGTTTCAATGTGCTTCAATTTTCGTAAAAATACGTAATATGTAACGATTGTACTTAAGTTTAAAGCAACGTAACGCGTTAATCGAATGATGGGGACAGTATCTAGAAGCAAGATTTTTAAAGCTGTTTACGGTCAGACATTCGAAATAATAAAGAAAGTTCATGTTCTAGGCATCACTAGTAAGCTAAATTAATAAATAAACATGGCATGAAAATAAAATGAACGAGTTAATAGAACGGGAAAGTTGATAACAAACATTTAACTTATTATTTTGGAAAATGAAACGAATGCACTTTCTTATCTGCAAAAGGAAAATAATATCCATTCTTATTGTTATATAAATTTGATTTTTCCTCAAAGATTCGAACGTAACATTAACAATTTTTCGAGTTGAAAAGTGATTCTATCGGTTGCATGTCACAGAAATTTACTTTAGGCAATATCGCTGCAGGCTTGTTTTTTTTATTTATTTTTCGCTACTCCGTTCCTATTTGTTTTCGCTGTGTTTTGCTTACACCAAGCTTCTCCACGTTTCCCTATATTTAAATCAAGGAAATTATTATTAATATTCGTTAATAATTATAAAATTAATGACGGAATGTAATACAAGTTAACACACAACTCTCCGTTAGACATTATAAAAAATGGCTTCCATTCGATATATTTTTTTTCCTCTTTAATTTTTACTTTTAGTTGAAATCTAAAATATTTTTCAAGATTATTATTAAAAATTATTATTATTTTTTTAGTTTTGAATTATAAAAATATGTAAAATTTATAATAGTAACGGATGTTTACTGCTGTTGCCATCTGGTGAGAAGTTTAGGTGAATATTAACAAGTAAGATATAATAAAGGATGGAGGCGTTATCGTAGATTTTTATGTTTTCATTTCATCGTGTATACAATTAATTGACATAAACACACGTATAAAAGGAAAATAATAACATAAATTAACAATTCATTAGTTAGGCTGTTACTTATATAGGATATTAAAGAAGACTCGAACAGGCGGGCCGGTGGCGCAATGGTAGCGCGTCTGACTCCAGATCAGAAGGTTGCGTGTTCGAGTCACGTCCGGCTCAAATGCAATTTTTGCATTTTTTTTTAAATTTTTTTCAACTTTTTCCAATTAATTAAGAAATTTCAAGATTGAAATTTTAATTAAACTTAATTTTTTTTATTATATATTTCGTGTAGATGAATAATCTTCAACTCGACATGCGTACTGAGTTTGCGGGTAGAATTCAAACTTCCACGTTCAAACTTCCACGTGTAACTTTTTTTGCGAAAATCAAAATGGATTGGACTCGATTATACGTATCAGGTTGACATTTTAGATTATAAATGGCTAATTTTTTCACGAAACATCAATCTTTAAATTTGTAAGAGGAATTAATTACGTGAAGGATAATATATATATGCAAAAGAAAGAAAATGTTTTCAGTCCTCGGTAGTATAGTGGTCAGTATCCCCGCCTGTCACGCGGGAGACCGGGGTTCGATTCCCCGCCGGGGAGGAAAATATTTTTTATTTTTCTTTTTTTCATAAATTTTTAACATTTCTCTTCCATTTTTCTAACAATAAGTTAATAGATTTTGCGCTGTTATCTTAGCCGTATCATAAACACTAATACTCCTGAAACAAATGTCTTGCGTATGAAACTATATTATTATTTAAATATATTTTAATTTATATATAATTAAATTAAATTATATACTATACAAAACAATAATTTTTTTTAAATAAATTTAAACACTTTCATGAATAAAAATTTATATAAAATGTAATTATTCCATATCATCGCGCGCCATCTGTTGGGCGAAATGTTAGGCATTTCTTTTTAATTGAGTAATTATATATAAATATTGTTACTAAAAAGTTTAATTAATGTACAGTTTTTCGACTTGTCATAAATTAATATTAAAAACATAATTTATTAACGAGAACGCAATAAAATTGTAAATAAAAATCTTAAATTTGCATATATTGCCATCTGGTGAGTGAAATATATACGAAGTGGATACTGTTTCATATTCTAAAGTATTTTTACGCTATTAATTATGGGAAAGGATGTTTGAAATTGAGATCAGTGCAGGCTGTAATCTACTTGATTCGTTTTGAAGTATGAACAGAAACGAATGCAAGAAAACCTTTAAATACAATGATCAGTTTCGGATGCCATAAAATTAAAAATGTATAAAAAATAAAGCAATGCAATTAGAGCTTACTAAATGTTACGTACACGTGTTGAAAGATTGACAGTTTAAGAGTGGAGTAGGTTCATTTTCGGTACGCTGCCAAGAGCACATGCAAAATAGGAACGCAAAATGGCAGTCGCATCGCAGCAGGCGAGTTATATACTTTAATGCGATAAATTATTCGATAATTTATATCTGTTAAAATAATACGAACGAGCTATTACTTATTGTGACATAGTCACAGTGCCGGGCTGCAATTTTTAGCTACAATGATGTCAATTTTAGTAGTATCTTGCCCCTGTACATCATACTTTTCCTTTTAACGTCTACAGGAAAAATATGATGTACAGGGGCAAGACACTACTAATTCGAGATTGAGAGCATATATTTTAAATTAAATTAATTAAAAATATGATTAAAAATTGCAGCAAGGCATTGTGACAATGCAACAATAATTTACGCCTGTTCCTAATGTACATTTGTTTACGTTTTAAATTTAACTTTAAAAATTTAATTTGTTTATTTTCTATTAAACATTTCACGAAATTTTATATGTTTATTTTTTCGTTTTGTATATTTAAATGTTTAAATTATTCTTTATCTCAACGCTGTTTATTAATTTTTTTCATAAATCACGTTTACAGAATAATATTAATTTCAAATTACATACTGTATTTGGTCAACATGTTTACTGTTTTTGCAAGTGGAAACAATACTAACCGCAGATGTGACAGGCACAGCTATCTGGCTCTTTCAAAAATATAATCATAGTTCCCAATTCTCCGTATATTTTCTGCCCATTCGAATCGTAACAATCAGTTAGGCGTGTTTCTTTTTGGGTCATCCAAGTTTCTCTGCAGCATTGACAAGACTGAAAAGAAATTAATTAATTGAAATTGAATAATTTAAGGCTATTTGCAACCTCTTTGGTTACTCAGAAGATGGCGTAAAAATTTAATGCTCTTTTTGTGGGAAAATACTTCTCCAAAAAATGCTCGGAAGTAGATAGACCGAGTAGTTTTTTTTGTTTTAGGATTGTATTTAATTCTTCTATTAACATAAGGTTCAGAATTTTGAAAATCGAATTCGTTAATTTTTTTTATGAATTTTTAAAATCGTAGAAAATTCGTAAAAAATTAATAAATTACACTTTCAAAATTCCGAACAGTACGTTAATAGAAGAATTAAATAGGATTCTAATGCAATAAGCAATTTGATCCTATCTAATTCCGTTTTCGAGAATTTTTGGAAAAGGATTTTTCCATAGAAAAAGCTACGCCATCTGATGAAGACCGAAGAGGCTAAAATCAGTCTTAAGAAATTACACTGACCTTCGTGAATCCTGTAGGCATCACCACGCTCGGTTCTACTTGAGACGAACAAGTTCCTTCGCACTTTGTCACTAAAACATCGCCGCTACAAGATCTAACGACGCTTCCAACTTCGTCATATTCTTCTTTGTTTACGTGAATGGTACTTTGCTGGGTTTCGCACGTGTTTGGTATTATGTCCTCTTCTTCTTGGTTAGCGAGAAGTTCTAAAGCCTTTGAAAGTCTCTCTAGAGATTCGGATGTCGATAGAAGGAACAGCAAAGTAAACGCTAAGAACCAATCGTTCAGCTTCATTTTACTTCAAAAGATAAAAAAATACGAGAGTATTTCGTAAATTCTACTGCTACATAATGTTTACTCTGGTCTAGAAGCATAAATAAATAAATTAAGATTTTACTACAGAAACTGTCGATCGAAAGGTGCATTTGGCGAGGATTTGCGTCGCATGTTTTAAGCTAATAAACAATTAATACATAAAAGAAATGCGTTGATGCATACGGTTTCATATTGCTTGAACGATCAGTAATATAAATAAAGCCGAAAAAATAAACTTACCTTACTACACCGAGTATGAACGAGAAATAATTTTCAGGCTGAATGGCGAGCATCCATACTTTATCACGATGCCGCCCATAGAGTTACTCAATATAAATCTTATGTTCTGGCGGCAGGGGACCACTTTAGCGTTATGTCATTCCCGTCAGTGTTTTGGCACTTCGGTTAAAAAGTTTAAGTAACTTTTTTGAGTACTTTTATTATTATATTTTTCGGCGATTTTTTTCCCTTTACACTGCATATTTACATCGCGCGAAAGTAAATTGCGAAATGCTCGACACGTCGGCGTCGTAATTACCCCGTAGGCTCACAGATGGCGCTGTTACCAATCACATCGTACGGTATAAGAGCCGCCGTGATCGTTAACATTTATCGATTAAAGGCGAAAATAAAAATGGACTACTGCATGGATCTAAGCGGTGAGTAAATCGTTTCCAGAATTATCGTATATTTTCGATTCTAAACATTGATCTTTTACGGAAATTTTGTGTATTTAAGTGAAAAAAAAAGTGTTTCATAATTCTAGGGTGCGCTGATGATTGTTTACTGTGAAGACGTGTTTTTGTTATCACGTGTTTTAATTAATGTAATTAGAAATAATTTAGTGTAATATTGGCGATTTAGTAGGTCCACAAGCCTTAAAAATAAGATGTGTTATATGATTTGGTACTTTAAGAATCTGCAGTCAAGATTTCATTATTTTTGTTGAATTTCCTATTTTTTCTCCATTTTACTTGTTGTTAGAGGTTACTTTTAGGGTAAGATGAGTGAAAAATCCATCCCCAGAGTTCTAGATCCCCCCGACGAGCAAAAATGTCAATGCGACCCTTCGCCTTGTTCCTATGGGTATGGTCTACTTCTCTGATAATTCCCAGAGGTCCCCCTTCAGTTGGGTTCCCCACTGAAGGGGGACCTCTGAATCGTGTCGTTCAGAGGTGTAATTGTACCACGTTGAGGTACTCGGCTAATGTATAAATACATAAATTAGTGATCTAAAGGTAACTTCTACTGTTACATTAAGTTATTTGCCCTTCACTATTAAAAAAATATGAATAATAATTGAAGAATTGCTGAAGAGAGTGTATATGGGAAGGATGGATGAGAAGCATGGTAAGGAAAAGTCAAAAAAGTCTTGGTTGGAGCAAGTGGATGAATATTTGAAAGAACACGAGATGTTGAGTCAGGAAGAGAATGTGAGGAACTATGCTACAAGTGGCAAAAAAAGGCAATTACTTGGGTTCCCCACTGAAGGGGGACCTCAAACCAATCTTTTATAAGAAAATATTCCCCCCAAAAAAATATCTGAAGTCAACACCGTATATGGAGCCTCCCAATTTCAATTTGCCTGTGCCCGTGAAGCTATAACACGCTGCTGCTTAAATGTGTCTGGACAGGAAGGTGTGGAGAAAGTTGCTGAATGGATGATGTGAAGGATTGTATCTCTTTTTGCCTGCTTCCCATCCTTTTGGATCAAGAGTGTGAGGATATGTATGTATGTATGTATATAAAATTATGAATAATTATGTTTGAATTTAATTGAAAATGTTTTAAAATTCAAAGAATTTTTTAAAAGTATTTATATTTTAGTAGAAATTACTGTTAGATATCTGTATATAATTTACCTCTGTACATTTATATCTAAATTATCTAAAAGTAACTTATTAATTAATCTGATTTAAAAAATAATTTAAATTCCATATAGGAAAATTTATTTTAAAATTCTTATTCTTTTCATATAAATCAATTTTACAAGATTTAAAATATTTTTGCCAGATAAATTCAATTATAAAATATTATTCTGAAATATTTCTAGATGCTAAATTAATGCCTAAACAGCAAGATAATATCATTGTAATCTAATCATCAATTGGAATTTATTTTTAGTAAATTATTAACTATTATAAATTTATTGTAGTACATTTTTCTGTTGACAACAACATAATTTTATAAATTACACCCATAACACATGTAGAGAAATAACATTATCAATTACATTTGTTTTCCTCTGGTTGTTTACATAATTATACTGTGTTGTAAACAAAAACATAAAATATTTATATATAATTTGGCAATGAATGAGAAATTATAAACATTAATTTAACCTTTAATTAGAATTCAAAGGTTTTACAGTTAGAAATCTTTCAATACATTTAATAGTTTAAGTACTTAATATATAAACATACATTTTCTTATCAGAAAATTAAATTATTCGTTTATATGAATTAATTTATGAATAATTATTTATGCTATAATTTAAGCACCGTGCATTAAATATTAGTGCATAGTGCTAAATTAAATTTTTGTGTTTATCGGAATCACACTTCAAAAATAGATAATGTTGTTTGCACAAGTTTCTATATTATCTGTTTATCACATATATAGAAAAAAACATATGTTTTTTTTCTTAATTGTAAGTCACTTCAACTTATCTTAAGTATTTTCTTAATTTTTAGATATGAGGACGCCTTACAAAGATAGTAGACATACTTTCAGCAAAGAAACTTTATCATATAAGGAACCAATTGGCTTATTCAGAGAATGGTTTGAACTCGCGTCGAAAATTCCTTCGATTCGAGAACCGAATGCAATGGTGCTGGCAACTGCTAACAAGTAAATTTTTTTAAAGATATTTAATCATGGTAAATTGTTTTGAAATTAAATTTTAATAATGTTAAAATTAATTGCAATGAAATAGAGAAGGAAGACCGTCGGCTCGATTTGTGCTGTTAAAGGGATTTGGCAAAGATGGCTTTAAATTTTATTCAAATTACGAAAGCAGGAAGGGTAAAGAAATTGTAAGATATTTTTATTTATTTTTTATTGTTTGGTATGAAATAATTTGTATATTAAAAGAATACTTCAATAATTTGTTTTTAATTATGGTGTAGACTGAAAATCCTCATGCTGCTTTAACATTTTATTGGGAACCTCTACATCGTCAGGTAAACTTTTTATAAATCAAGGATATGTTAATTTAAAAAATAAATTATTTTAAATGTTTAGTTCATGTTATGCTGAGTTTAACAGTGACAAGGGGAGGTCATGACATGGTCATTACCGATTTTGGTAATAATGTTTGTGGTTAAGCCTTGATACAAAGTTTTATTGAGCAAAGAGAATATTGAATATATTAAAAGAGAATGTAACTCACTTCTCAAATGTTTCAAAGAAAATTAAGTTACTCAAAATTTTTTAACTTCAAGTCTTACAAAGTATATCATCACAGACTGCATGTTTGGTGGAATAGTGCCTTACCTGCCATCCATAATTGTAAATTGCATGTATAAATCCATGTAATTTATAATTATTTTATGTAAAAGTTTCATTAATCTGAAGAAAGTTCACTCATTGAGATGCAAAGCAATGATCTTGTGAATACGAGTATGGCATTCTCCTACAAAACTATGTGGTCTATAATGATATATTTTGCAGAAATTACTCATAAGTCACTCGAAACTTAAGTTTTATTTTCTTGAAAACATTTGCTCAAAGGTTTATCCATGATGACCATGTCTTAACCTCCCCTTGTAATGTACATAATTCTATGGGTGAAACAATTTCCTTCAACATTTTAAAGCACTTTTCTTCCTTGGAAATAATTCATAAAGTAGAAAAGATAAATATATGCACAATACAATTTTAATTTCATATGTTTAATTTTATTTCATTCTGTTAAACCAGAATCGTTGCCCCCTTCAACATGGTATTGCTCCTTCAATAAAACTGTTACATAGTACGCCCCCTTCACTACAAAATTCTGATGCCCAGTGCCAAGGCTAACGCCAAATTCGTACTGTATTGAATAGACTAGTGACTAGTATAATGTTATTTGTTTAATTATTGTACAATATAACGAATAAAATAGCTAATTACTCTTAATATAATGTTTTACTGTATCACCCAGAAAATTGTTTTTTGCCCCCCAAAATATAAATTGTTACTAATCGCCCCCTCAACATGGAAAAACGCCCACGTGGGGATGATATCGCCCCCGTTGAGAAACACTGTGTTGAACTAAGAATTTTTAAAAGCTATTAGTTGTTATATTTCTATGTAAAGTATTCACTTAAGTAATAAAGATTAAAATATGGCATATTGTATGTATAAGCTATTGGCTAATTATGTCTTTGTTTTTAGTAAGAATCAAAGAAATGATTCTTTAATAAATCTGTGTGCAATTTTGCAGATGATCTTTCAACACAGTTAGAAATAAATAGTTTAATGTTTTTTTGTCACATGCTGCTATAGTCTAATACAATAGTCTATAACATAAACATGGTTATATATTAGTTTATAGAGTAATAAATATATTGTATTTACTTATTATTATTTTAAGATAAGAGTTGAAGGATCTGTTACAAGACTTTCAAAAGAAGAATCTGATGAATATTTTAACAGTAGACCTCGAGAGAGCCAAATCTCTTGTTCAGTCAGCAAACAGAGTTCTGTTATTCCAAACAGAGAAGTAAGGCATAAATTTAAAGCATTTACTGAAGTTATATAATTTATTATTATATTTTTATTATTTCATTTTATTTTTTTAGTATCTGAGTGAAGAAAGAAAGAAGTTTGAAGATATGGAAACAATACCTAGACCCAAAAACTGGTAAATATGTTTTAATAATTCAAATTACAATTCAAAGTTACATAGTTTAAATGTTTTTAATGTCATAGGGGTGGTTTTATTGTTAAACCAGAAGTGATAGAATTTTGGCAGGGACAAACAAACAGAGCACATGATCGTATTCGTTTCTCTCGTCAAGAAGGTAAAACGTGTTGCCCAAAATTGTCAAAAATTGGAGATGATGGTTGGGTTTATGAAAGACTCGCTCCTTGAATTTCAATATAACTCCTGGAAATTTAGTCACAAATGAGATCTGAATATATTAATCATGCTATTAAATTACATGGATAATTAATAATCTATTCTGTGATACGTATCAGGATGTCTTCCAAATTTATAATGTAAAGAAATAGTAAAAATATTTTAAAGATAATATTAATCATGTGTTCAATAATTGATAATATAAATAAAAATATTTGTGTACAGAAAAATTTAATTTTTGTTACAAATATTAATAGTAATTCTAAATGGTTGTAAAGTATTTTTGCCTTTTTAATATCCATAATTAAAGTTTAGTCTTTAAAAATGAATATAAAGATCAGAAATATTTTCTTAACAATTATAAAAATATTATAGTTTATTTATTAAATACACTTTTTCTTTCTCAAAAATGTACAAATAACTTGATAATTAGTTTATCAAAATCAATTTCAAAATAATTTTGAAAAAGAAAGTTAACATTTATCCATATTCTAATATATAATTTATAAATTATTTATAGGTGTAGTTTGTTCTCTTTGACTTTCGGTAAAAATCTTTTGTTCTGTCGGTTGTTGGATCCGATTTTGACTTCTGGAAAACATAAATTGGATTAATCAACAATAACATATTATAAAAAGTAGAAATAAATTAGATTAAAACATTGTATAAATAGATTTACTTACACAATGTATATTGCTATTAGAAAAACAAAAAGTCCAGCTATTATTACAAGTGTTATGACCAATATTGGCTGTGGAATATCAAGTAATGGAGTGTCTCCAACTGTGAAAAATATGGATAAAAACATTTATAACAATTTCTACTTCTTACATTTAAAATTGTACTTCTGTTAATGTAATTACAATTTACTATCTGGACACTTAATTTTTTGAGCCAAGATCTCGAATTATCTACGTTCACTTGTATTGGAATTTTTCCGGAATCAACCTGTACGCTGCAGTCGAAATAGGTCCATCCTTCGTTGCAATAGCAAGTATCAATTGTCGAACATATCTATGAAATTATATTAAAGTTTTTGAAGATTCAAATCTTCTAAAATATAATTTAATGACAACACAAAAATTTCTTAATAAACCTATTCTTCCTATAATATAAATTTTCATTATGCATAATATAATACTACCTGACAAAATAAAGCTGATAATTTTGATGTCATACCCCATGTCCAGAACATGTTTTGTTGTTATCTGATGGACACTTGTCAACAACATCATCTAATTTGGTGCAGTTTCCATTAATGCAAACCTAATAAATTATATTAGGTCAGAATTTGCAACAAGTAATGCAGAAAGCAATGACAATTATACTACACCTTATTTTCGCCACATTTTGACCCTTCCGGCACTATAGTCCATATGTCTGTACTTTCATTCCCTTGCATTAATCTGTTTAAAATGTAATTTAATTATTGTTTTTAATTTATTTATTAGATTTAATACATATAAGATGTATTAAAACATACTTGCATTTGGAAATGCTTCCATTATTTGTAAATTCTGCAGAAGTAAATTCAGTATCTGGCTCCATTAAAGGTTTATTATAAAGTCCTTTCTGGCATTGAAGTGCTCCACATTTTACATTCCTACAATGTTATCATTACATATAATAGTATAAATTATATGAATTCTAAATACAAATCTTACTCTGGTAGACATTTCTTGTATCCTCCATGTCCATCTCTTCCACAATGTCCACCAAGTCCTCCTTGAACATTTAGACGGTCAAAACATATGTCATCGGCAGGATAAGAATCTATCAGTTAAGATATTTTTTGATTTAAATGTGTAAACTTTTGCGAATTTTCATTTCTTATTACTCACTGTATCCCCATATGTGTTCGCATAAAGATCGTGGTGAAGGACACGTTCCCAGATAACAGTAATTCTCACCATCTCCACATAATTTTCCATTTTTTTGATAAATATCTGTGGGACACTAAAATAATAAAAATTAAAAATGTTACCATAAGAAATTTGGTTTTTCACAACATTAAATTAAATATAGCTTACTTTTCCATGAACTCCATCACAATATTCTGGTATGTCGCATTCCGAGACGGATTTCCGACAAAGGTGCCCTTTTGGCTTTAACTTTAAAAATAAATATTTACATATCTGTTCATTAGTAATTGTGCTTATCATAACAAAAAATAACTCACTTTGCAATTATAGCAACATTCTCCAAGAGAACATTCAGCTCCATGCTTTAACTTACAGGTAATAGGATTGCAACATGGCTCGTTATCCAAACAATCCTTGTTTAAAATTGTAAAAATATCTTTAATATTACATTTGAAAGTTTTGATAAATAAATAATTACATACTTGAATGCTACCGCAGTCACAATCTTCATCAGTTTCTATGATTCCATTGCCACAAAATGGAATATTTTCTAACTGAAAAATGTATGTAAATACATAGATTGGTATATATTTTGATTTTATAGTTATTATCTTTTCATTAAAAATGCAAAAATGTTTTTTAAAATATTCAATAGATTATGACTTAAAAAATGTACCGGATATGGCTTATTGAAAAGGCAGATGGCTTCGTTATTCTGTAAAATATTAAGGTACGTTTCAAGATTGCATGAAGAAAAATGGGATCTGGTACTATTTCTGAAATATTAAAATACATTAAAATAATACAAAATATGCAGTTTCTAAAATTAAGATAGATTCTTTATAGGTATATAATATGATAAATATATCAAGGACTAAGTATTGAATTAAAAAGAAACATTTGATATCTAAAATGGAAAATTTCTTTACGTTAATGTTTCTTCCATAATGCATCCCCTCCACCAATCTTCGCAAATACAGTCAGCTGTAATTTAATAACAAAATATATTGTGTCAGAGAAAATTATTTAATATTTAAAAACTTACCTGAATCATGGTTTATTCCTAGGGTATGTCCTAACAAATGAGCTGTAGTTCCGGCAATTATGTGAGTATCGGTTCTGCCCTGACATGAAAACACACAAACTAGTTTTTAATATCTTTTTGTCATTAATAACTTAACATTTTTTTAACTTACTTGTAATATAATAGCAGATTGATCAGTACAAATACTACGTGGAGTACATATTCCCAGTTTTTCTTCTTGAATTTCGTGGCCTCTAAAAATAGTTTAAAATAAATGTTAAAACCTTATTAAATTTTACTAATAAAAATAACATTGCTTACGTAACAAAAAGCATAACATCTCTATTGATTGTTGATAATTTATCAGTTGCATAATTAATAAAATTATTCATTATGCTCTGAAGAGGGCTTTCCGTGTCTACGTAATCATTATCGTTCCAAGTTTCAACATATACTATCGACAGCCGAGTATTCATTTTTTTATAAAACTGTAACAAAAATAAAAAATGAATATTTTGCAATAAGATCAGCTGCTTTCTCAAGACGCATCACTTACCAGATCGACGTAATTTACCGATTGAATAATATCACCGATTACTGCAGAATGTATGCCATTTTTCATGTTAAACTACAAATTTAAAAATATTAAGGCAATTCTAATTTGTTTATCAAGTTATGGACAGAAAAGAATTCTTACCGTAATTTTATCGATGACTATACCCACTTCGATATATTTAATTAATTCTTGAATATTTCTCTAATGAAAAAGATTTTTATAAATATAAAATTTAATTATAGGTTTTTACAAAAAAGTTCAACACATTATACTCGAGTTCTGGCAGTCTCAGTTAGATTTCCTTCGTCTGTATCGTTTGTATTCACTTCTTCAACTCCATTGATATCTGTTATAAAATATTTTGATAAATTTTGAATCATTACACGATACAAAAAAAAACATCTCAGTTCTTTAAAATGTTACATGTAATTTCATTATACTGAGTGTTCATAAGTAAAGCTTACTTCTGAGCAGTAGACTTGATGATGACGGTGGTACATTAGTGATAACAAAAATTTTTTTGCCCTGACTCAACACTTATACATTTATTTACTACAGACTTAAAGGATGATATTTATTCATACAGTATATTATTTGAAATTCTATCATCATCAAGTCTACTTCTCATAAATAAACTACTTATTTGATCATCCTTTACTAGACATTGATCTAAAATATACACAAAATTTTCTGAACACTTTCATTTTAACATAATTTTGTAATTACTTATTCATACTTTATTTCCTTTTCTTTTTTAACATCAATATAAATATTAAATGATAAATTATATAATTTTTATTTTGCAATTCCTTACACATTATACTGTGAAAATAAATATATTAATATTCTTTAGATTCTGAAAGGATATTTATTTAATGCAGATTTTATTACATACAAGTTCAACAAATTATTTTATAATTAAAATGAAATAGGCAATATTTATTATTCTACTAACAGAATTAATAGTAATCTCTTGTGGGGTGCACAATGGACCTTTTAGGTCAAGGTGTGTTTGGCCCGTCGGTCCTACATGTACAATAAACAATAATAGCAGTAATAGCATTGAATTGAACCGATTTTTCCCCTCTGTTGCTGCCCTGTGGGCACTAAGAGTGCCTTTTTTAATTATATCTATTACAAGTTTGGCTAGGCCCACAATTAGTAACCAAGTGTTGGAGCCTGATATATCCAGGATAGACTACCCACTAAAACTTCCTGGAGCATTTTCTAGGAATTTTTCATGAGCAGTCTGTGGCATAGGGGACTATAATTGAATCTGGGCGAGCAACTCGTAAAGGGAGTTACTTGCCCAAATTTGATACTAGGTCCTCCAGAGCAATAGGCTGATACCTTAACTGCCTTGGCTATCTGGCTGTCAAAATTGAACTGATTAATTATTGTAGTAATCTACCAATCAGCGTGACATAAAATGAGTCTGTGTGTACTAATTAAAGAAAAAAATTACATTAACATTTACATTGTATAATATTTAAGATGCCGTTATATAGAATAATAATTTTATAATTATTAGATTTTCAATATACAGTTACCGCATAGTTTGACTGTGTCTGTATCAGGTGGCAAATGATATATAACATGAGGATGTCTGATCTATAAAACATAAAAGTAACTTATTAAGATCATTTTGCAGTAATTTAAATAAAACAAGAAAAACTCACTTACCGAAAGATCACCTCCATAAAATGGATGAATGGCTAGAGTATCATTTTGCAAGTAGATGATACCGCTTATAAAATAACACATCTTATATTAATTTATAATAATTAATAAATATAATTAATATATTTTTTAATGCCATTTTTTTATACCTGATCCCATCGCAGGTTCTTAAAGCAGCTACGGCATCCGGATAATCTTTTATAGTTGCATGATAATAGCAATTTTCTATAGACTACGAACAAAATTACTTATCTTAATAATTGATTATTTATAATCGGGTTCTAATAAAATAAATAATAACCTGTGATGAATGCACTACTCCATCCGGTAAGTATGTTTTATAAATTAAATTCGGGGAGAGTAGGTATCTAAAATGAATATTAAATTTATTTTTAAAGGTACTGTAAATATGTGTACATTATATATAACTATAATAATATAACCTTACATCTAGTAGAGTTAAGTTTAATAAGCTTAATTTGTAGTTGCTAAGAGCAATGATAGTTCTGTTCATCTAAAATTAGGTACAGGAAATAAATGAGATAATAACCTTGACACAGTTGACACATGCAGTTATTAACATGTTATATCTTTCAAGATTTTTAAAGCATTTTAAATTAATCTTTATTACTTATTATTAAAGAAAATTTGCCAGCACAGATTATGTTCTTTTGATAAAGAGCGTAAGCAGTATTTTTCTTTTATTACATAATATTTAATTATTAGATAAAAATCTCGAACGGAAATGCTAAAGGGTAGTTCGAGCGAATTTATCGGTGGAGCTCGAGCTATAATTAATTATAGAATTTTTAAATTCCTACTTGTTTATTTCTAATTCCAGGCGAAAGTCGTAATTAAACGCTTTTATCAGCAAGGTAGTTTGTTGATAATGTTTCTCGGACTGGAAGAAATAAATAAATGTTAATCTATTGTTATAAATTTATTAACATTCAAACTTTAATAATGGTTAAAAACAATTTTTTCTGAACTAATTTTAAAGTGTCTTAAATGCTGTTTAATTTTTCCAATTCATCATTGGGAGTGTCTTACAATTCTAATTTGCGTGTTGAGTGAAATATTATTTATTAAAATTTAAGCAATTAAAAAGCACAGTTAAAATAAAATAAAAATTAAACAGCATTAGATTTTGTTTTCTAGCATCATCATATCTATGGCATTGTTTTGGAAAGATTATAATTAGAATTAAATCAAGGCACCTTTAACAGTGAATGAAGTTTAAGGAATGTTAACATTTTCAACTATCAACAGACTAACTTTGAGTGTCAATAGTTAAAAATGGAATCTTTCCTTGTTAACCGAATCAAAAACATTACCATTCTTTAAACTTCACCCACCGTTTAAGGTGCATTAATTAATTTGACACACTAACTACAGTGGCTAGTTCATCCTGATTCTAATTAGGTTAGCAAGTATCAATCCCTTTTGTCCCCATATAGGCTTGAAAGTAATGGCATAGTCTGTTTCGAAGGAAATGGCGTATGTCATAAATTGGGCGAATACAATAGCTTACAGTATTGTGTGAGGTATATTTTGTGGATATTCCAAGTTTGAGATGCTGTTTCATCTGAATGGGATTAATAATTTCATAAGTCTCATTCTGTAATTTCTGTAACAGCAATTCATTTTCTGGATATTGAAGTCTCAGCCTTTCCACTTCATCTATCAAAAGAAAACAATTTAAAATTAGAGTTATATGATAGGAATATTTAATTTATGCTGGATAATCAATATTCAATGGAAATGCAGCATGTTTTTTTATTGTGCAAATTTTATATTTAACATAATAATTATATAGCAGTTAAACACTGCAAATGAAGGGAAATTAACAATGAAAAAATGAGTGCTTAAAAAGATAATTATTAAAACCCAGACAGCTTGGGGATTTATCCCCAAGCTGTCGTAACCAAGTGTTGGAGCCTGATATATCCAGGATAGACTACCCACTAAAACTTCCTGGAGCATTTTCTAGGAATTTTTCATGAGCAGTCTGTNCTCGACCACTGGTGGGTTTTAGTAAATATTTTTCTTCTTTAAAAGAAAATAGCAAAAATATTTAATTATTAGAAAAATTTATACCAATTCATGTAAATTTTGAGTAAAATTTTTAATAGAAACTCATTTCTATTTAATAAATTTCTTTAAATTAAACAATTTTAAAAAAAGTCCCTAAATTTAATTTGAATTCCGTGAAATTTATTCCCCACTATATTAAGCTTATTTGTAAGTGATGGGGAAATTTTTCGTTTCAGGGAATTTTTACGAAAATTTGTAATGAAAATGTTAAAAATGATTAGATATTATAATAATAATAATTGTCCTTATAGATTTATTTTTTACAATTAGATAATTTTGAAAAAAATAACTTCGTAAATATTTCCAAAAATTATTTATTTTTTAGGGAAAGCATCCATCAAATTTAATTCATTTTAATTAAAAAGTTTAGGGTATTCTTATAATAAAAATTTCCTTTAAAATATTTACCTAATTAAATTTACTTCAAACAGGGAATGCGGGTGAATTTTTTCGGTTACTAAAATAAATTTCCCTAAAAATCCCATTATGAAAAAAAACTCAATATTTAAAATATGAGAAAATAATACAATAATTAATTTCCCTATTCACAGAAATTACTTCTTAAAATAAAGAAAATTCCCTAAATATTCGTTAAAATTTGTTTCTTTTCGAAAGCTTTCTCACGTAATTAAACAAGTTAGGAAATGACTAATGCAATTTAAAATTATTAATTATTATTATTATTACATTGCTTCTGAAAATTAATTAAGTTTTACTTGGAAAGATTTAAGCGTCCTTTAGCGATTAAGAAGGAAAATTTTTTAAAAAACCCTGAAATGACGAGAATTTAAAGCATTTTCTACCGAACTTTCCCCCAGAAATTACCCTAAAATCCCTATATTACGTGGGAAAATATTTGATGACGTAATAAATATGATTTTATCGGACGAAATTTTATATTTTAAAATGTTATCATTTTTTTTTTCTTAGTGAATATTTAATTATTAGAATTTTAAATCGGGTAAACGGCAGAAAACTTAAAGAAAATAAAACTTACTCATGATATGTCCACCCGCACATAGACTAAACATCAATAAGAGGGAAGAAACTAAAGATGGATCCATGAAGGTAAAAATCAATGAAAGGGAACAAAAAAATAATGGAAAGTGCAATAGAGCAACCTTTTAACTCTGGCATAACACAGGCGAATGGGTAATTGCTTCATTAAAGGTTTGTATCACATCCTCTCTGAATTCGAGTACCAAATCCAGATTGGCAAGGACACCTGCAATTAATGCACTTACTCTATATTATTATTAATCGTGCCATTATTTTTTCTTAATTTAATTTATTTAAAAATTAATCCAACTCCATATTTTCTAATTAATCAACTAAATGAGTGATTTAATAATTTTTCCGGCATTTTAAAGTATTTTTTAAGTAAGGTGTTTTCTGTATATTAAGCGTACAAAAGTGAGTTTTTCATTTATTTAATTACGTAGTGAATTAGTTTCGTGATTGAAAACTTTATAAGTGATTTTAATCCGCTTTTTACACTTATAAATCAATTATTCTGGCGTGTATATATATAATTTTTAATGTTACTTTTGTAATGTTAAAAGTTATCAAGAGGTGGCGGCACGTTTTAATTTTGACCTCGCCCCCTCTGGAGGCGTAAGTTTAGTATTTATTAACTAGCCAAATTTTAATTAAATTTAAATTGTATAATGTTAAGAAACGTTACAAAAATTATTTATATAATAGCAAACTAGACAGTATTTATATTTAACATCTGATTTAAACAACATGCCGCCATATTTAGTCATTTTGTAGTGTCTACTTCAGGATGTGCGCCATTTATAAACATTCTTGTAGAAACTATAAATCGGAAGTGATGATGCAGGAGATAGCCGCGTAACCATAGAATGTTCCATTAGAGTGTATGAACAATACAGTAGAAACGCTTATCCATCAGACCCCGCGACAGATAATAGAATTAATTTACAATCCGTAATTAATACCCAATCCTGCACGTACAGAACAGTACAGTATGTATTGTACATTATGGCAGTAGCAAAAAGATTTAAAAGTTTACTGTAACTGTACCCCTAAAACTGAATTTAGCACTCTGACGGTTAAAAGAATGACGGATAATGGATATTTTACTATACTTCTGGGCGAAGTGAGCTAATTTAGGTTATAAATTGGCCAGTTAAGAAGTGAAATAGTGACTTAGAAATACTGTATACAATTTCAGTTTGGAATTTAAAAGAAGTTTGTGATTCGATAAATGAAGGAATGCCAGCGATATAAATATTTTCAGTTCAAAGTTCAAGATTTTTATGTTCTTAGTAGAGGACGTCCAGCAACGAACGAACCCTTCGTTAAATTATTTTTTCAACGAAAAAAAAAACTGGAGAGGTAAGCTATTTATTTATTAGAATTGAACCTACCAAACTAAATAAATGAAAAAAAATTAAAATCTATACAGTATTTATTTGCTTATAGCCGAAACTAGCAAAAACAAGTACCAACCAACCAATGAACAACCAGAATGACCCATAATCGAAGTTGTTAAAGCTTCGGACTATCCTCTGTTCGTGAGGACCCGGGTTCGAATTCGAGCGGTCAAACACTCCATGTTCGTCCCGAATATGTCAGGCTCCGTTCCTCATCATTGTGGGCCATGCGTAACCCCTGATAGATGTGATTAAAAGGCCTTCTTAGTGCTCACAGGACTGAAATAATTTAAGAACAAAGTTGAATTGTATTAGCAAAATACATTATTTTAATTAATAAATCACTCACTCTAATAAATATAGCAATAAAAAATGTTGACAAATTATCGATGAATGTTTAGTAAATTTGCCTCTAACGCCATCCGATAGTTAACAAAACCAAGATCTTATATTTTATATGAAATTGTAATTACGAAAAGTAAAAGTAGAAATGGCGGCACCGGGATCCGATAATTGTTACGAATTTTTTGTTTTGAGTTTAGTATAGCGGAAAAATGGGCTAAGTCCCTTAGTATAGTACATAAAATAGTTAATATAGTATTATATACCTCATATAGGTAAATAGGAAATAACATCGTTAATTACGACATATCGTAACTACAATGTACAAAGCTCATCGTAACCCTTTTTACGACAAAATATCAGGATTGGTTTTGTTTATTTGGTTACGATCTGAGAGCGGAATGCCTCCCGAGAGGTCTTTAAAGGGAAACTGGTCCCTATTTACGTGTTAATAAAGTGAAGAAAACCCGGGAAACTCCACGTGGCTAGCCCATTGGACAGGCTCGAATCTACGACTAACTACTAGTGTTTATTGGTATTATCCACTCGACCACTGGTGGGCACACAAAATATCAATTATCTAGTTTGCAGACTATATTGTTTCGTTAAGAATGTAGTTCGAAACTTTCAAACTGGAGCATGCTTTCTCCGACGTGAGTTACGGTGATAAAATGGAAGAGAGAAAAAGAAAATGTAATTTTTCTTCTTCCGAAATACAGGCGTTGACAGACGGAGTCGAATAAAAAATAATAATATTGATAGAAGGTAATATAATAGAAGGAATTCAATTAACACTTATTTAGAAAAAGATAATTGTTGAAGATTAATTTGAGAAAAGTGAATAGCGTCATATAGATTATGAAAATGGCGATATTACAAAAACTTTTCAAAATTAAAAGGTTAGTAAATTCCTATATAATAGAGAGGTTGCAGCCGACGTTTTCAACGCGAAAACGTGTACGTCGGATGTTCGGCGCCGCCTTCCTGTAAGTCTAGCAGGGTATTTCATCAACATTGCCTAATCGTGGTATTTGTAAATCCAGCGATTAGACTAATACCGAGATTACTGACGCGAGGATTTCACCAACAAATTTTAGTGAAGGATTAGTAAATCCCGAAATATTAAGAACAGGATTAGTGAATCCGATAATCTCGACACTAGCGTTACTAGAAAATTTTCTTACATGTTACTCGATTGGATATTTCGGAAAGACGTAATACGCACTTAGATACAAACATGGCAGACAACAAGAAACGAAGTCGACAACCCGATTTTTCTTATCGAGAAACAGAGTATTTAATGGAATTAATCGAAAAATACAAAAATATAATCGAATCAAAGGAGACGAATGCCATATCCTTAAAGAAAAAAAATGAAACGTGGCAAGTTCTAACCGAAGAGTTTATTTAATAAGTTTCCGGAGGTTAGTAAACGGGACACAAAAAACTTGAAAGTTTTGTGGAAAAATTTAAAACAAAAAGCAAGAAAAGATGTGAGATCAAATAAGCGAGCACGGATGAGTACTGGAGGAGGAATATGTGCCGATATCGAGTGTCCAATGCCACCAATTACACAACAAATTTTCTCCTTAATCCCCGACAATTTACGCCTCTCTCAAATCCTGTTGACAGCGATGCTGATTTTAATGTCCCTGTCGAAGGTAAATTTGTTTATCTAATTATACTCGATCAAAACTAAACAGTAATAAAGCAGTTAATAATAATAATAAATGACAATTTAATAAATAAAGTTATAAGCATTGGTATTTATTTTCAAATAATGTTGTGGCCGAATTTCCTGCATTACTGCAACAGCAATCAGGAGAATCAAATAATGAAACTTTGAATGCATCAAATGTAAGTGTTAAATAGTTAATTAATCCCCTTATACATATTTCCCTTTGTTTTTAGAATTGTATTTTAGTGATCCTTTGTATATAAAGTACTGTAAAATTAGCATAAAAGTAATAAAACTTTTATCAACAATTATAATTTGATGTTAATATAAATTATGTAAACAAAGTATTTTAATAATAATGTTTTGATACTAAAAACTAATTAGCCAAACAAAAATTAATTTTTAGAGCTNTACACTAATCGCCCGAATTTGGTGGATTAGTTACTAATGCCAGATTACGTCTAATCTTAGAATGGTGGAACGCAAAATCAGTAATCCTGTATTAGTGATAGTTGTTAATCCTGCGATTTGTCTAATCGTCTGTTGGTGAAATAGGGGATAGAAGTTTGACAATAGCGTTTGGAACGTCGAGCATGATTCCACTGACGTTCCAAACGCCATTGTCAAACTTCTAGGCTTACAGAAAGGCGGCGCCGAACATCCGACGTACACGTTTTTGCGTTGAAAACTTCGGCCGCAACCTCGCTAATGTGTTTACCGATATTTCGTGTGCTTGTTGTAAACGCCTTTCCAAATGAAGTTTCGATGTTCCTCAATTAAACATTTTTCAATTCTCTCGGCATTCGATTTTAATCCGATGCAATCGAATGTCGAGAATTTAATTTAAAAGGTCATTTCTTTATGAACTTTTAAAAATAATTTTATGAATTGTTTTCAGTTTTACACATTTAAAATATTTAAACTGTGAATTTAATAAAATCCGTAAATTTAATTTATCAAACGAATAATTTTAAAATACATATCCAATAAAATAATATATGTAATTCGAAATGAATTTTAAATCACACGAATTATTTTATGTATATTTTGCCTATTTATTAATAAAATGCAATAAATTAGACAATTTGATTAAAATAAAAACTAAAATTAGATTTTTTGAATATTTATTTTTTGAAAAACAAAAACCGAGACAATTTATTTCACGGAAATGGCCGCTAGGAGTGGTTTTAGCGCTCGTTGAAGTAGTTTCATTTGAAGTGTATTTCGATAATATTTGCATTTCGGCTATTTGTGTAGTTTAATTTAATTGAACGAGAATTTGTAAAATCGTTATTATTTTAATTTGTAAGTCTATAATTAATTTTTAATTGTTATATACGCGTTCACTTGTTAAAATTTGATATTTGAACCTGTAAAAAATTTAATTTAATTATAAAACTGAAAGAAATTAATATTATATTTTGAATATAGAGTTAATATTACTTTCAGTTTTAAGAAATTATAAAATTTTTAAACAATATAAACTTTAAATAATAATAATAATATTAATAATAGTAATATTAAATTATCGTCACGACCCAAACGACATTTAATCGTTTGGGTGGCAACACTGTTTGCCACCCAAACGATTAAATGGAAGGTCGAGAGTATATTTACAATATTTCGAGTTTGTAGAAATCGTACGCGGCTAACTAAAAAAACAGTTAACAATGTTTTACAGTTAATAAATACAAAAAAAAAAAAAATAAGGCTGGCGTCTGATATATATCTACAGTATTCGATCGGCCCGCTGCCGCATTCGAGTTCGAGAACCACTTCGAAGTATCGTAAACATACTCTCGACCTTTCGTTTAATTGCCGAGATGGCAACCTTACTCAACGTTCATCATGTCGGAGAGAAATCGTTTGGTTGAATTTTGTTCTTTCAGTCATTTATGAAACAGATATTACATCGCATCACAAAAACTATTTATTTTTACATCATTTCATTATTCATAATATTGCATCGACAAAGCTCATGTTATCTGAATTCACTGACAGTTTTAAAAATCTGTTTACACCATCTTTCGTCGATAATGAAGAGAACAGAAAACGGCCGTTGTCTAGGTAATTTGTACTTTTCTCACTTGTTTAAATTGATTAATCGCCGAATAATAACGCATTCTTGAGTAGAATAAATGTAAATATACTGTGGGTCGCGTATAAGATGAGCCCGATGGCACAAAATCGCTCAAAAAGTTTTGACAAACGAAATTAAAAAAAAAAAAGTGAACGGGGTCGTTTGCACCGGAGCTCGCCGCCATCTTGTTTTTGAAACGTGCTAATTTAGAAAAGAAGAAGGGAAAACTTTTTCGATGGTCGGACGTTTCTGGAGATGTTTATAACTTAAACCATGTTTCGCTTAATTAATTAGTTTGAGAATTGCGATTCGCCTTTGTCGCTTGCCATTGAAAATACGCTTTGTTTACGTCGCTCGCGCGCGCGCCGCTCTGCTAAAGGTTGCGAAGTTGCGATTATTGTCGTCAGGGGACGTTAGTTCGTTTCCGGTTTGTAATGGCGGAGGATGTCGGTAAGGCTCTTTTCGTTTACTTTAATTTTTAAGAATTTATTGTAAACGTCAGATGTATCGCTTCCAGTCAGAAATATATCGAGATTTTACACGCTATTGGGTACAATTCAGTAAAATAAAAATATTTCTTCGTATATCATCTGATAAGTTATAGAATTTGGTAAGATTGTAGTGCTGGTTACACTGTAGAGGATTTAATTGAGGTTTAACATATTGTTTGATATTTTAAAAAATAGTAGTTGAGTATACGTTTAAGTAGATAGATTATAGGAAATATAATTGATAATAGCTTTCATGACAGTCAAACAGTATTAAAACAGTAGATATTTTTGATTTTCTGAAGATTAAAGAATGGAAACTGAATATAAATGTTTTTATGCACTAATTTAGTGTTAAAATACATTGCCAGTTTGTCTAAAAGATTTGAAGGATATCTTTTAACAATATTAAGAGTTTTAGTTTGGAGAGATATGAGTATTCTAGGACAAGCACTCTAATAAATTTTAGAAGGAAAGGAAGTATACAGAGAGATTTGTTTTATATTGAACATATAAAAATGTTAAAATTAACACCTAAGGTCAAATAAGTTCTTAAATCTAGAAATGATGCAGTATACATTTTCAATTGTTTATGTATTTATTTATTTTTCACTGTATTCAACGAATTTTATTTGCAGTTTAATGATTTTTAACTTATTTGTACTGTAGTTAAATAAAGTGTATTATTATAATAATACATTTTATTTTATGTCATTTATTTTGGAGTTTTTTTCTCCTGTTAATTATAATTTCATAGAGTTATTTAATTTCTTAAACCAGAATATAAATTTGCACTTTAGAAATCAACTTCAGCAAAAAGTTCAATCAAACAAAAACATTTTTAATCTAATTTGATAGATCTTTTTTTCGTTGAGTATTCTATCTGTATCTTTTGCTAAGCTGAAAATTATGAATTAATTATTATTATTATTTTTTTTTGGAAAGTGTTAAATAGAAAGAATAAAAAATTATTAAATAGTGTATAGTTTTATATATTATAAAGAGTTTGATGTGTACAAACTAGTTAAACATTAAGATGATTATGTGACCATTCATATTGATAGAATATTTGTTGATAAAAATTTTAAAACTACTTGAATTCTGTTATGTACTGTACAGTACTTTCACTTTGTATAAATCTTTATTTTCAAAGATGGCCTCAGCTCCGCAGAGCACCACCGAGGTTAAGAGCAGAATGTTTACAAGCATAATACATGTAAAACAAGAATATGTTAGATTACAGCTATATGTTTTAGAGTTCAGTTAATGTACTTGGCAAATTATTGACCACAGAGTAGCCAAATACTTTCATAAAATAATTTGCATAGAAGTTGATTACATAAATACATGGTAACATACATAGAGTATTATTAACAAATGAGCATAGAATATTATAATATAAAATATTATATCAATGATAAATGCATTTGAGAAAACCTCAGTCCATTGAGACAAATTGACCTAATTAACGGTAGTTCTGTTGAAATAAGTATATACTAGTTATTTAAATGCTACAAAACAGTTTTTGTCTTTGACAAATATGTCAAGGCTGCAAGGCCAATTTTCTTCTCGCGGAAGTAGAGTGGTGATGGTAAAACACTTATTGTCCAACATAGGGCATTTAAACAGATAGTGTTTTACTCCATCTGTTTCGTTACAAATTTCTCACAGTGAGTTTTCCGATTTGCCAAACCTGTGAAGATATTGGTTGAACTTCCCATGTCCAGTATAGAATTGGACCAATTTTTGGAAGAGTAGAATCTGAAACCTTGGGAAAAAACTCCTTTGTAAGACATTCGCTATGCTCCTCCCATTGTCTTTGCCAGATAGCAAATGCATTTTCTTTTGTTTGTCTTAAGATGTGACATTGGGGAGTGGCATTATAGCTTGGTTCACTTTCTACTTCAGAGGCCATGTAGGCAAGTTGGTCAGCCTGCTTGTTGCCAGAAACACCAGCATGACCCCTGACCCAAACGATGGCATACCTGTTGATATCTTTGGCCAGTTCCAGCAAGATATCGTGGACTATAGGTGAACGCCACTGGAGGTTGTGAATGGCTTGCATAGACGAGTAGGAGTCTGTAAAGATAGTTATTTCTGTTCTATTATATATGGAGTCACACCATCTAATGGCCGAAAGAATGGCCCAGAGTTCTGCTTGAAAAACAGAACAGGTTTCCTCTAGTCTTGTTGTATATGTGAATGTTTCTTCATTATTAGCATATACTACAAAGGCACATCCAACAGCTGTATTATTCTTTGAGCCATCTGTAAATATGGTGAGATGTTGTATGGGCCAGGGTTGATCAGTGATGTCAGGCCAGTAAGCTGGGTTAATGCTGGGGATACCCTTTTTAGTGCGTTCAATGTTATCATAAGGTATTCCATTGATCGAGTTGATTTGATTGTCTTGGATGAGCCACCTTTGTGTGATTAAACTGATGGTAAGCTGGATGGGCAGTTTTCTAGCCAAAAGTTGTAATGCTTTTGTGGGGGCTGTAGAGTAAGCCCTACAGATACGAATAAGTGCTCTTTGTTGTGCACTTTGTAGTTTTCTATCAATATGCACCATTCCGAGGCAGTCAGACCAGACTGGAGCAGCGTAACTAATCATTGGTATAAATACCGAATCATATATTATGCTCATTATTTTTGAGCAAAGCTCCCATTTACTTTCTGCTGCTCTTGACATGGTATTAAAAGTAGGTTTGTCCTATCACAGATGTACTGCATGTGAGGTATCCAGCTGAGCTTGTGATGTAGAATCAGGCCCAAGTATTTTAGTGAAGGTACAATCTGTACACTAGTGTTTCCCATATGGATTGTAGGTGTTCTTCTGTATAGGTGTGGAGCCCTTGGTTTTGTAAAGATAATACCTTTAGTCTTTTTGGGGTTAAAATCCAACTTGTTGTTTGTACCCCACTCCACCACCTTAGCTAGGATGTTGGTTGCCTTTTTTTCTATTTCTGCCCTGGATCGAGCACATACTAGAATCATAGCGTCATCCGTGTACGCTACAGCCCATTCATCACCTAGGTTTGTATTTAGGAAATCATTAAAAATAAGATTTCAAAGGATGGGGCTGAAGACAGACTCCTGAGGACAACCATGTGTGATTTGCCTGTTGAATGTGATCGAGCCAATGCTGAAGGTAGCCGTCGTTCTTGTAAATATTCATTGATCATGTTATAAATGTAAGCAGGGCATTGGCTTTGCCTAAGCCTAAATAAAACCATTGGCCACCAAGCCGAGTTGAAAGCACCAGCGATGTCCAAACTGAGTCCAAGAACGTAAGGATATGTTTCCTGAAACTCTCTGATTTTACGTGTTAGAGAGAGGATGGCATCAACCATACCCTTCCCTGGACGAAATCCAAATTGTTGCTGATGCAGGTAACCTTGGGTTTCCAAATGCCAGGTCAGTCTGTTTATTAGAAGACGTTCAAGGACCTTTCCCACCATCGGTAGAAGAGAGATGTTCCTGTAATCATTTGGTGTGTGAATATTGGCTGACCTTGTTTTTGGAACCATGATTAGTCTTGCTTTCTTCCATGCTGTTGGAAAGATATTATAACGTAGGCAGCAATTGTAAAGATTCAAAAGGATCTCAGCACAATGTTCCCATATCATTTTGACTATATCAGTAGTGCATCGGGGCCTGGTGCCGTTCTGCGTGCCAGTCTTTTTATAGCCGCATTAACTTCTACTACCGTGAACTGAGGAGGAGGGTAAGAGACCAGCGGACGAGTAGTTGTTTGATTTCTTATATGTTGATGAAATTCAGAATCATTTAGGGGATTATCTTTTGGACACAAAACGTCCATTAGATGTTCAACTGTGTTTTCCATAATGCCGCCAACGCCTTTTGTGAATCCTGTAAGACAGGTGGGTGTTTTAAGTTTCGAAGCACAGTACTTGTAAATAAACCCCCAAGGATCAGATGAGCAGAATTCACGCCAGGACTGAATCTTGGCTTCTCTGATGGCAGCCTTGTAATTTGCTTGATACTCAAGGTATTGAGTTTTTAATAAAGCTCTCTCAGGAGTTTTGCAGCATTGAAAAAGTCTCCTGTTTCTGTTGTTCTTTAATCTCATGTCTGCCAACTCATCATTCCACCAAGGAACTCCCTTTTTATTTGGCTTGCTAATAGAAAAGGTGCAATCACAGGCATTACCGATGGTATGTATTTGCCAGTTGATAAAGTCCACTGCTACATCCCTGTCCTGCAAGTCTGACTGTGGGATAATGTAATTATCCAGGTAACCAAAAAATTGTTCCCAATTAGCGTTGTTAGTGTTATAAATTTTTTGATGAACTTCAAGTGTTCCCATGTTCATTATATAACCTGAATGATATATAATTATTATCAGATAGATTATCATCTGTTAATACCCTCCAATTTTGAATTTCATCAAGCAAATTAGACAAAACACAGGTGATATCAATTCAAGAAGACCCATTAGGTCCTTCAAAAGTTGGGGGAGAATCCATATCATTAATAATATTGAGGTTGTCACGTGCCGTAAAGTCTTCAATGGCCTGCCCCCTTTGATCCAAAGTCTTGCTGCCCCAAGTTGGTGAAAAGGCATTAAAATCTCCCCCAATAATTATATGGTGTTCGTGGAAGAAATCTTGGATGTCCTGCAGGATCTGCAATTCCTGATGTATATCTTCCCTCTTTGATGCGTAAACACTAACAATGACAAAAATATTTGCTAAGTTGCTGGAAAACAGTTTGTTAATAGATTATCAGACTGCTTCATTGTGATAATGTTTAATATAGAAAATTTAGTTGATATGCAACTTGTTTTGACATTTTTGATAGTTTAAAATTATTATACTTTTACTATTGGTCGATATTTAAAACTAAGAAGGAAAAAAAACCACGCAATATAATCGTGTAATAGCTCCTATTGGTTAACGAGTAAATTACAGTCAATTTCTTTTATTTGATAACGACTTCTATTGGTTGACAGTTCGACGTCATATTTTAAATTATTTCTCGATGTTTATTAATCGATATTATGGAAAAATAGAACGTTTTATCGTTGGAAACGATGAAAATTTATTTATTTTGATAAATAAAATTGATGAAGATCATTAAAAATTAAATTTTTTCCCCCTCCTTCTCGATCGATTCTTTTATCTTATTGAATTGTTTTCTCCCTTATATAGGTGATCAGCGGATGAACTAATTGGAAATTTGATCGCTGCCTAGCAAGAAAGATTGTACCTACTTCGATAAACATCTAATCTGATGTAATTATTTTCCAGCATTAATAAAACCAAGCCTATAAATGTTTACAAATCTTTTAATGTGATTTAATATGTTACAACTGTACTAATTCCATACATATATATATATTTATTTATTTAAATTTAATTAAAAAAAATTAAAAGAAATATGTAAATAATAAATTCTAAATGATAATAAAATTATTTATATTTTTATAATAAAGTATTTTCGTTATTTTATTAAAAAAAAACATGTGGCTGGACCAAAAGTCAGTTAACCAGATATACTTGTAAATATACAAACTGAGTGGATTAAAAACATGATATAAATTACAATTAATTTAAAATGTTTTTTTTTTATTACTTCAGTAATTGTAATTTAATATTAAAAAAATAAATAAATTATTTATTTAATTACATTTTAAGTAATGGTTAACTAACTTTTGAATCACTTTGTATATTTACATCATCTACATAAGTTGGGAATTATATTAAAGTTTTATAGTTCAAAATATATACCTTTTTTTTACTGTAAATAATCCTTTATAACACCGTTAAATCCTTTTACTTTATTTAAACTGATATTGTAGAGAAAATAAATTTAAATATTAATCTATAACAGGCAATTTAAAATTTTTAAAAAATGTTTTATAAAATGATAAAATTATCCAAAATTCGACGAAGAAATGTTAATAAATTTGTAAATAATTTAATTAAAGGATCAAAAAGATATTTTTTAAATAATTTTTTGTATAAAAATCGAAATATTTTTACTTTTATTATATATATTTTTTAGAATTTTGGGATTTATGATGGATATAAAAAAACAACCTCCGATTGGTATTACATGAAATTTTCTAAAATTTAATACTTTACTGAGATATTTTGAGATAAGTTTTCTACTCTTAAAAATTAAATTTATATTAAAAAAAAAATACATTTTTCAAAAATAATTTTGTTTTTCTTAAAAACTTTAAAAGAACAATTTCATTTATTTGCATATTTTAAAAAGTTTTTAAATGAAAATATTCAAAAATAAATAAAACATTTAAAAAATATATCAAGACATTAAAAATAAAATTCTTACTTAATTCGAGTTATAAAAAACTTTACATTTTTTTAATATTATAAATATGCATAAAACTTTTCTTGTAAATTTAAAAATAAATAAAAAATTTATTTAATTTTTTAATTAATTTTATACAAAATAAAAACTGCTAAAAGTTCGATTTTTAAAAATTTATTGTTATTTTTTTTTTTTGACAATTTAAATTCTATTCGATCAAATATCAAGACATTTCCTTGCATCTCTACTAAGTCAACCCTCTATAAATCACATCTTTGAGATTGCAGCTGCTTTATAACCAGTGAAAGGAGACCAAAAAGGGGAAGATTAGAGGGGAGAAATGTCGACGAAGATAGTGTCAAGTGTGCAGTCTTGTCACCTAGACCAATGACCAAAACTTTAGCTCTGTCATAAATAAAAACCTCGTCTTTACCTCTATACTATATTAAAACTTTTTCTATAACTTCCTCCTTTAGTATATAAGAAGAAGAATAATTTGCTACACTTTGTATAAATTTATAATTTACGATGTAAAGTTAACTTCTAAAAAAAAAAAATACAAA